>NC_057721.1:46667189-46711379 GCF_004010195.1 Chiloscyllium plagiosum
AATGGAAAAATATTACTTGCTTCATTGCCTTTGGGACAAAGAACTATTTATGTAAATGAACATGTTCATTTTGAATAATTCTTAATTGTGAATGAAGAATTCTTAATAAATCAATTCTTGCACTTATATTTCTTTGAACAATCTTGTGAAATGTAAACAGCTCACAGTTGGAAAGTCAATGATTAAAAAACTTTATTTTTGTCTTTCCCAACCCACATAGGTTTGCATTTGCTCCTGAGTATCCTCTTATCAGCTCAGAGAAATGGAAGAGGGCAGTCTTGATAATTGATTTTTCAGTTCAAGGAAAGCATACCCTAGACCTGAAGAAGGAAAAGAAAAACTTGCAGTTATGGAGCACTTTCCACAGCATAGAATGTCCCACAGTGCATTGCAGCTAATTCTGTTTTTTTTAAAGTGTAGCCACTTTATGGAATATGACAGTTAATCAATGCAAAGGAAGCTGTCACAAAATCCAATGCGATGATACACGGTCAATCTCTTTTTATGATATGAATGATAAATATCAGCCAGAACAATGGTGATAACTCCTCTGTTCTTCTTTGGAATGGATACATGAGAACTTCTATGTCCACCTGAGAGGCACTTATTTTGATATTTCAGGATGATCAGCCAAAATGCAGAAAGTAATGGGAGACCACTGTGGTGCTTTGTATTGGAAGATGGATAGCTCAGATAACATGGTGAGAGCAGCAGAGCATCTGAACAATGAGACTAACAATATAATTCTTTTACCATTGAGATTAAAACATTGAGAAATAAACAGGATAGTCTGTGAAAGACAGTGGATGAAGAGTCAAAGAACTCAATTTTTAAATCAAATACAGAGAAAGCAATAAACAGAGGAAAGAATAGAAAGAGAAAGAAGGATAAAAAGGAAAATAAATAATTCCTTTGTTTTTTGTTATAAAAGTTGACATGATAAATATTTCTTTAAGTATAGTTTCCTTATACAGTAATTGAGCAATTTACATTGGTATCACAGAAGCCACAGAAACAGCAAAGTAAATCAGGGACCTGCTTTTTATGCTTAAAAATGTGTTGCTGGAAAAGCGCAGCAGGTCAGGCAGCATCAAAGGAACAGGAGAATCGATGTTCCGGGCATAAGCCCTTCGGGCATAAGCTTATGCCCGAAGGGCTTATGCCCGAAACATCGATTCTCCTGTTCCTTTGATGCTGCCTGACCTGCTGCGCTTTTCCAGCAACACATTTTAAGCTCTGATCTCCAGCATCTGCAGTCCTCACTTTCTCCTACCTGCTTTTTATGGCTCAGTGTGAATTGTGTCAGGTTGTGTGGGGTGATTCTTATTGTGAGACCTGGTGTATTTTATAGAGTCATAGAAATGTACAGCACGAAAACAGACCCTTCAGTCCAACTCGTCTATGCCGACCAGTTATCCCAACCTAATCTAGTCCCACCTGCTAGCATCCGGCCCATATCCCTCCAAACCCTTCCTATTCGTACATGCATCCTGATGCCTTTTAAATGTTGTAATTGTACCAGCCACCACTTTCTCTGGCAGCTCATTCCATACATGTACCACCCTCTGTATGAAAACACCCTAAACCTATGCCCTCTAGTTCTAGACTCCCCCACCCCAGGGAAAAGACTTTGTCTATTTGTCCTATCTCTGCCCTCAAGATTTTATAAACCTCTATAAAGGTCACCCCTCAGCCTCTGATGAGCCAGGGAAAACAGCCTCAACCTATTCGGCCTCTCCCTTTAGCTCAAACCCTCCAATCCTGACAACATCTTGTAAATCTTTTCTGAACCCTTTCAGGTTTCACAACATCCTTCTGATAGGAAAGTGACCCGAATTGCATGCAATATTCCAAAAGTGGCCAAACCAATGTCCTGTACAGCTGCAACAGGACCTCCCAACTCCTATACTCAATACTCTGACCAATAAAAGAAAACATACCAAACGCCTTCTTCACTATCCTATCTAGCTGTGACTCCACTTTCAAGGAGCTATGAACCTGCACTCCAGGGTCTCTTTGTTCAGCAATACTCCCTAAGGCCTTACCATTAAGTGTATAACTCCAGCTAAGATTTGCTTTCCTAAAAAGCAGCACCTCGCATTTATCTAAATTAAACTCCATTTGCCACTCCTCAGCCCATTGGCCCGTCTGATCAAGCTCCCGTTGTACTCTGAGGTAACCTTCTTCTCCGTCCAGTATCTCTTAAGCTCACATCCAAACCATTTATATAAATGATGAAAAGCAGTGGACCCAGCACCAATCCTTGTGGCATTCCACTCGTCGCAGGCCTACAGTCTGAAAAACAACCCTCCACCACCACCCTTTGAGCTCCACATTTGTATCCAATGGCTAGTTTTCGTGTATTCTGTGAGATCTAACCTTGCTAATCAGTCTCCCATGGGGAACCTTGTCGAACACCTTACTGAAGTCCATACAGATCACGTCTACCGCTCTGCCCTCATTAATCCTCTTTGTTACCTCTTCAAAAAACTCAATCAAGTTTGTGAGACATGATTTCCCACGCACAAAGCTATGTTGACTATCCCTAATCAGTCCCCGCCTTTCCAGATACATGTACATCCTGTCCCTCAGGATTCCCTCCAACAACTTGCCCACCACCATGGCTCACTGGTCCATGGTTCCCTGACTTGTCCTTACCACCTTTCTTAAACAGTGGCACCACGTTAGCCAATCTCCAGTCATCCGGCACCTCACCTGTAACTATTGATGATCCAAATATTTTAGCAAGGGGCCCAGCAATCACTTCCCTGGCTTCCCACAGAGTTCAAGGGTACACCTGATCAAGTCCTGGACATTGTCCATTTAAATATGTTTTAAGACATCCAGCATTTCCTCCTCTGTAATATGGATATTTTTCAAGATGTCACCATCTATTTCCCTACATTCTATATCTTCCATGTCCTTTTCGACAGTAAACACTATGCAAAATACTCGTTTAGTATCTCCCCCATCTTCTGCGGCTCCACACAAAGGCCGCCTTCCTGATCTTTGAGGGGCCCTATTCTTTCCCTTGTTACCCTTTTGTCCTTAACGAATTTGTAGAAACCCTTTGGATTCCCCTTAACCCTATTTGCCAAAGCTATCTCATTTCCTCTTTTTGCCCTCCTGATTTTCCTCTTAAGTATACTCCTACTGTCTTCATACTCTTCTAACGATTCACTTGATCTATCCAGTCTATAGCTGACATATGCTTCCTTCTTCATTTTGTCCAAATCCTCAATTTCTTTAGTCACCCAGCATATCCCTACAACTACCAGCCTTTTCTTTCATCCTAAACGGAATATACTGTCTCTGGACTCTCGTTATCTCATTCCTGAGGGCTTCTCATTTTCTGTTCGTTGAGAATGTTGCACTTTTACAATGAGGCATTGAAAGTGTCCTTGTGATAATTTCTCTGCCCCCACCCTTGGGCTCACTTGGTGCTTCAAAGCTTTGAGTCTATAACACCTGTTTTGAGAGTCTCAAGTCCATTATGCTGATACTGTAGCCTGTCCAGTAGAGCTGACCGGGTGCAGTCAATGTTTCAATGCTGGGTATGTTGGGCTGAAAAAGAAAACTGACATTGGTGTACCTATCCTGCCAATGAATTTGCAGGATCATGTATAGGCAGTGCTAGTGATACCTCACTAGGGTTTTGAGGTGCTTGCTGTATATCAGCCATGCCTCTGAGCCATATAGGAGAGCAATTATCATTACTATTCTCCAGATTGTGAACTTGGTGTCGGGTTTGAGATCCCAGTCTTTTCCTCAGGTGACTGAAGGTTTTGCTGGCACACTGAAGAGAGTGTTGAACCTCCTCAGCGATCTTCACCATTGTTAACAATATGATATGGAAAGTGGTCCATGTTGTCCAAGACCTCGCAATGGATTTTCAGAATCAGGGAGGGTGGTAGGCTGATAGAGAACCTTTGTCTTGTGAATGCTTAGTCAAAAGGTCTTGTACCCCTCAGTGAAGATTTTGGCAACAGCTTGAAACTCAGCAGCCAGGTGAGCACAGATACAAGGATCATCTGAATACTATAGCTCAATGACAGGCTGCGATGACCTTGAGACTGGCCTGAAAGTGGTAGATTTTGAACAGGTTCCCATTTGTTCTGCAGGTAAGCTCCACTCCGGGGAAGAGCTTATTGAGGGTAAGGTGGAGTACTGTAGCAAGGAAGGGCATCAGTGTGTGATGACCAGGCCTTGCATGATCTCAGCCTGAAAGTGATTTGAGTCTGTGATGGATCCATTGCTTAGGTTCACAGTTGACATGTCATTGTGGAGCAAGTAGAGGATGACAACAAAATTCTGAGGGCAGCCGAAAAAGAGGGGGATGTTCCATCATATCTCACAGCTGACAATGTCAAAGCCTTAG
The DNA here is from genome assembly GCF_004010195.1 of Chiloscyllium plagiosum. NCBI lineage: Eukaryota > Metazoa > Chordata > Chondrichthyes > Orectolobiformes > Hemiscylliidae > Chiloscyllium > Chiloscyllium plagiosum. The sequence continues at coordinate 46,671,568 of NC_057721.1, forward strand.
TGGGGTCAAAGAAGGGCATTTATGAGGGTTGCTGCTGTTCCCTATATTTCTCTTACTATTGCTGTGCAGTGAAGATCATGTTAACTGCACCCATAGAGGGCAGAATTCACACTGTTACTCTGGAACGAGCTCTTCAGTCTCAAGGAGAATGTGATTGAGGAAAATTCTTATGATAACTTTCCTTGTGACCAAAGTTGGGAAATTCCTCTAAAGTTACTGCACTCTGACCTATCATCTTTCTTGAAGGTAATCACAAGTACGAATCTCTGAGATCTCATGCCCTACTGTTCTCCTTACAGATAAGAAAAGTAAAGGAAGTATGTGACACTGATGTGTGGATGATGTCCTCATAGCTGTGTCTGAAGGTTGGAGTATTGCAAGCACAGGTGTACAAAACCTGGCCAAACATGGAGTTTGTTATATCAGAGAGACAATGACACACATAAGATTTTAGTTTGAAATCACTTTCAACAACATTTTAAATTTCAAGCATTAAGAAGTTTTTCTGCTCTTTTGACTTCAATACCAAAATATCCAGTCTGGTTATCCAATGAAACAAATATGAGTCATTTATCAATGTCGTGTCTTTTCCTTATCAGTGATAAACCTATCAATTGCACTGTCTCAGAAAACTTTCAGACACAAGAATATTAAAATTGCAGATGTCAATTTCATACATTGTACATTTGAAAAAGATTCAGGCAATTCTTTTAGGCAAAGAGGGGAAAATATTCTCAAGTCCATTCATAGAAGAATAAGCACTGAAAAACAGCTGCCTCTTTGGGAAACATGAAAATCTCTTTTGATTAAAATCAGTGAATTAATTTTATGCAATTACTGAGAAGAAATGTTGTTGAGTAGTGTCATAAAAATGTATATAAGTCAAGGAAACTTTGGGAATACAAGTCTGTTTGAAATAACTGAGGATTAAAATAGTTGTTTATTTTTGTTCAGACTTTAATTTTGTTGCAGCAACTGCCAAATATTTAATGCTGTAAAGACTCCCAGTTATTTTGTGCAAAATTTATTAGTATTCTTCATCTTAGGTCTCTCTGGACCTGGCCACTATATCCTGGCTGTGATCAAACCAATGTTGCTTGCTTTCCTTCTCCTTGTCTGTGTTAGCTCTACCTCATACTTCAATGTTCTCCTCTACTGTGGTATTAGTTGCTTTCTTTGTAAACTGGAACTCATGCTGTTCTGAGGAAATCCCTTTGGTCACTTCCTTGCTGTGTTCTTCAAGGTCAGCCTCAATTGCTTCAGAAGTGATTGATTTTCATCACATGAGCAAATACTGTGAAGAATGTCTTTGGGTCAAGGTAGGTTTATTCAAAACCAAGATTTTCTCACAATTTTTAAATAAATCTACTCATAAAAATAATCTATCTGTCTTGAATTATGAGTCTTCCGATATTATTTTATTAAAGTTGGTTGAGACTATAACAATGCTGATGAATTAACTCCTGAATCTTGGAGACGAAGTATTACTATTTTGTCATTTTGTACAGTGTATTGGAAGTGTCAGATTTTCTGAATATTCTGTGTTTTCAAAGCAGAACACAATATTGAAAAGTATTATAAAGGAATAAAATATGATACTCCAATGTGGTATTGCAGCCCCAACCCACAAGTGTAACTTTTATTGTGAGAACTTGATTTTTCTTCTTCCTGGGGTCCGGAGCAAGGGTGCAAAAATGTAAGCTAGCCACTAATTATTAGTCTGTCTGATCTGATCATATAGAGAATTTAGAAATAATTTCTTCACGGAAGAGATGAGAAGTAATACTCAATGGAATGGTTGAAATAGACGGCATTGATACGTTCAATGGGCGGTTTAAGCATAAATAAAAGTAAAGAGAAAAGCAACATATGAGGGCAAGGTGGGAAGTGGTAATTAGAATGGGAGGATATTTGTGGAGTATAAACACTGGTATAGTTCAGATGGTCTGAAAATTGCCTGGTCCAATTTCTGCGATGAAGTTCTGTGATGAAATTCATGAACTAATTCCTTGTGACTTTTATGTGTCACTTTAGTGTGAGTTTTGTTAATTGGACTTACTGTAACTCAGTTCAGACGTCTGAAGTCATTTTATATGAAACTTTACAGTTAACAGATTGCAAAAACATTTACCTAATTCTCTTGGACTGGATGTTACTAAATGTCAGAGACAAAAGGCCAGTGGGTTTTTATGCTCATTGCCTGGTCCCAGCCAGATGGCTCTGATTTCATATGCTCTGACCTGATAGAAACTGGACTAAACTAACAGAAATCACTTACCCCCTCATAACCCATTGTTTTTATGTCTGATCCATACCCGCTCATCTGAGCAAATACGAAAGATACCTAAAAGAAGGAAAGAGGATGCTTCTGTTCCAGTATGAGTATTAGTTCCAATGATGTTCTCAGGTCTAACCTACAATTGAAATACCTGAACAATTGGCTTCCCAACTTGTCAGAGCAATTTGGGTCAAAGCCACTTTTAGAGTCATAGAGATATACAGCATGGAAACAGACCCTTCGGTCCAACTCGTCCATGCTGACCAGATATCCCAACCCAATCTAGTCCCACCTGCCAGCACCCGGCCCATATCCCTCCAAACCCTTCCTATTCATATACCCATCCAAATGCCTTTTAAATGTTGCAATTGTACCAGCCTTCACCACTTCCTCTGGCAGCTCATTCCATACACGTACCACCCTCTGTGTGAAAAAGTTGCCCCGCAGGTCTCTTTTATATCTTTCCCCTCTCACTCTAAACCCATGCCTTCTAGTTCTGGACTCCCTGACCGCAGGGAAAAGACTTTGTCTATTTATCCGATCCATGCCCCTCGTAATTTTGGAAACCTCTATAAGGTCACCCCTCAGCCGCCGACGTTCCAGGGAAAACAGCCAGAACCTGTTCAGCCTCTCTCTACAGCTCAAATCCTTCAATCCTGGCAACATCTTGTAAATCTTTTCTGAACCCTTTCAGATTTCACAACATCTTTCCGATAGGAAGGAGACCATAATTGCACACAATATTCCAATAGTGACCAAATCAATGTCCTGTACAGCCGCAACATGACCTCCCAACTCCTGTATTCAATACTCTGACCAATAAAGGAAAGCATACCAAACGCCTTCTTCACTACCCTATCTACCTGTGACTCTACTTTCAAGGAGCTATGAACCTGCACTCCAAGGTCTCTTTGTTCAGCAACACTCCCTAGGACCTTACCATTAAGTGTATAAGTCCTGCTAAGATTTGCTTTCTCAAAATGCAGCACCTCGCATTTATCTGAAATAAACTCCATCTGTCACTTCTTAGCCCATTGGCCCATCTGGTCAAAATCCTATTGTAATCTGAGGTAATTCTCTTCGCTGTCCACGACACCTTCAATTTTGGTGTCATCTGCAAACTTACTAACTGTACCTCTTATGCTCGCATCTAGATCATTTATGTAAATGACAAAGAGTAGAGGGCCCAGCACCGATCCTTGTGGCACTCCACTGGTCACAGACCTCCAGTCTGAAAAACAATCCTCCACCACCACCCTCTGTCTTCTACCTTTGAGCCAGTTCTGTATCAAAATGGCTAGTTCTCCCTGTATTCCTTGCGATCTAACCTTGCTAAGTAGTCTCCCATGGGGAATCTTGTCGAACGCCTTACTGAAGGCCACATAGACCACATCTACCTCTCTGCCCTCATCAGTCCTCTTTGTTAATTCTTCAAAAAAAACGCAATCAAGTTTGTGAGACATGATTTCCCATGCACAAAGCCATGTTGACTATCCATAATCAGTTCTTTCCTTTCCAAATACATGTACATCCTGTCCCTCAGAATTCCCTCCAACAACTTGCCCACCACCGAGGTCAGGCTCACCGGTCTATAGTTCCCTGGCTCATTCTTACCACCTTTCTTAAATAGTGGCACCACGTTTGCCAACCTCCAGTCTTCTGGCACCTCACCTGTGACTATCGATGAATCAAATACCTCAGCAAGGGGCCCAGCAATCACTTCATCAGCTTCCCAGAATTCTCGGGTACACCTGATCAGGTCCTGGGTATTTAGCCACTTTTATGCGTTTCAAGACATCCAGCATGTCCTCCTCTGTAATATGAACATTTTTCAAGATGTCACCATCTATTTCCCTTCATTCTATATCTTCCATGCCCTTTTCCACAGTAAACACTGATGCAAAATACTCATTTAGTATCTTCAATATTTCCTCACAAAACGATTTCACCATCCAAGGTATTAATCTGGTAAACCTCTATTGCAATCTCTCTGTGGTTGATGTTAGGTAAGGACATCAAAACATACCATGGCCAATTATTTTCAGCACCTGCGTGCTAATGTTTAGAGAGAACAGGGACACCTAGGTTCCTTTGATCATCACCACTTCCCAACCTCCCACTGTTTCAGAAAAATTCTCGATGAAACCTTCTCAGGTTCTGATTGACATGGACTATGAATCAACACTTATTGGCTCTGGGATGGTGAGTAGAATAAATACTTGAACTGTAATGTTTCACTTTGTGAATAAAACTAAAATGATTAAAGATTGACTTGTGCTCTGCTCCTTCATCAACTGGCTATTAGTTGTGAGGATCCGGTCTCTAAACTGCAGTAAATGTAATCCCAAAGAGAATCTTATCATTAAACTATTACTTATGTAATGCACACCGGCGAGTTTCCAGTCATAAAACTTCAGTAAGATTTTTATCATTAAAGAGCTGTAATATTGCAATGACCAGTGAGGATCCAGTCTCTAAACTGCAGGAAAGAATCTTGGACCAATGAAACTCCTATTACTAAAGTACTATAAATATAATGCAAATCGCTAATAATTCAGTCTCGAACATAACATTCCCTTTGAATCGAATTGATAAATAATACCAAATGGAAAGTAAACATAATATACCAGTCAGGATCTAATCAGTATATTATTAAAACGCAACATTTATGGATGGGTTCAGTCATTCCTGATGAAGGGCTTTTGCCCAAAACGTCAATTTTCCTCGGATGATGCCTGACCTGCTGTGCTTTTCCAGCACCATTCTCATATTGACTCTAATCTCCAGCATCTATAGTACTCATTTTCACTCCGTCATTAACCACCCTAGTTATACTAGTTGAGGATCTACTGGCTGAACCACAATATATATATCAACATGTCAAAGGCAGATTATCTGTTTGTTATTAAATTGCCATTGTGAGAGTTTGTTTATTGCAAATCAGCTGTCATGTCTCCTTCATGACAACAATGACCCTACTTGGAAAAATGACTTAATTGATGGCACAGCCCTTTGAGTCATCAGGGAGTTGTGAAAACCGCTATACAAATGCAAGTCTAATGCTTTTTCTTCAAACATAAAAGTCACACATAAATGAAAACAGTGTAAATACAAAACACCAATCAGAATCTAATCATTAAACCAGTGTAAATATAACACACACTAGTGAGGACGTTATGAATTAACTATAATAAATGTAAGCACTAATAAACAGCAAGTCACATTCTACAGACCCAGAAAATAACACTGTCTTATTCCTCTACAAACACTGCCCCATGTAAAATTAATAGTTATGGCTTATACTTTAAGTTTAATCAAGAGACATACCTCCAAAAACATATAATCAAGAAAGAACTTACTCTACTCACTACTGCAGATTCTCTGTAGGCCACACTTGAAACAACGATTAACTTATCTGATTCTGTGCTGTGAACTTCGCCCAACAGTTCCTCCAACATCAGTTGTGAATTTCACTGTTTGATAATTTTCCTAGATGCACTCCGATGTCCAGCGGTACACGAATTCAAACATCAAAGGCAGTAACTGTGCAGGTTCGTTCGTTCGTTCGTTCTCTCTCTCTCTCTCTCTCTCCTGCAATGACCTCACCATGTGCTTCCTTTGTCTGTTCTTCTCCCTTTTAAAACTGCTGTTGTTTTGACTTTTTTTCCAAAGTTCCAAAACAATACAACAGCATATGAAACAGTAATTGCTACTCCTGCAATTCGAGGAAATCACCTCCAGCACCTAAAATACCTCAAAAAAAGGAGTAGCTGTTACAGCCAGAAATTTTTCCCGTCCTCCATCTTGGATTACTCAGCATCCTTTAATTTGCCATTTTATGACTCCTTGTGTTCAGAAGGCAGGTAGTCTTTGCTGGGCCTCGCAAAGAGGTTTCAGACATGTTTTCCATCTTTTACACAGACCTGCCCCTTGTCCCATGGTTTTTGGCAGAGATTGCTCCCGCATGATTTTGACAGAGACTACCCTTCCCTAAGCACAACTCCCATCCTGTAGTCATTAATAAAAACTCCCTTTCACTGATTGCTAGATGCCATTCCTATGAATTTATGCCTGCAGCCTCCTGCTCAGATTTATCTCATCCACTAACTCACCAAGTGTCAATGTGGTTAGCTGTCATGGGACTCTACAGAAATGCATTCAAATGAGCCCTAGCCTTCAGCACAGCAGGACTTGCAGATCTCTGACCTAACCCAATCCATCACTACTACCAAGCTCCTGTGCACCCTTCCTAAGATCCCATAAAAATCAAGGTTCATGTCTGAAAAAACGAAGAACATTACCAAAGTGAGTGATAGGGTCAGTGGAGAAACAGAGGGTACAACAAAACCAGATGCAAAAGCTTTGCAATAACCTAAGAAAAGTTTGTTTGATACAAGTTTAAACAAAAATCTTCAAAAATGTACTATACAGGGGAAGAAGTTATAACCAGGTACGGTTTGATCAGTAATATATTTCAAAACATATTTGTCAATTCTTACACAATACACTGAGGGCACTCCCCAGGAGCAGCCTCATTGCAAGAGCAGGGTTCTTCTTAATATAATTTTTAGGTCAGCATTACTTGGTATATGAAGTAGGTAGAAAACAATAAATATCTTCAATGCGTTTGTGAAAATGATTTAACATGATGATGTAATAAGTGTTATGAAGTAAGCGTGTTTAGAAAAAGAGAAGCAATTTTTAGAAAGGTAACCTACCAGTTCCAATTGTAAAACAATGCTATTTCTTTCTAGTTAGTGAGTTGTATTAAATATTCAAATGATCATTTATGAACAAGGACTGAATATAATATCCGATGTGAATAAAATGGTTTGTAAATGCAATAAAATCCTGCAGTGTGTAATAGGCAGAAATATACACAATGTTTTCCATTGCAGATCATTACAGATATTCAAGTGCAAGTACTTGCCAAATATGAAAAAAACTGATGATTATGAAAAGCAATGACAAGTGGCAAAGTAATTTATCTATCTGACATGTTTTTTTGCATCATATATTGGGATATAATAATTCTGACCGAACAGATCATCTATATTTTCTCTACGTTGTACTGATAAGCATTAAGATTAATATTTATTAACAAGTCAGGTCGCTGTCAGGAATTTGTATTTTCACAGATTGAATGCTGTCTCACAGCATTTCTTTATAAATGCACAATTTGAATTAAGTAATTTCCAAATATTTATCTGTTTGTTTTAATTATTACCCCTCTGTAAGAGACAATATGTATAAGGGATGGTGAAAGCAGGAAAATCTATATCAATTTCATTCAGTGATGTAGAAACTATCTGATGTTATGAATTGAGCTAATAGAGAAAGATGCCTTAAACTTCACATGATAAATTCAAGCTTGGGAATTTCATTGGTAAACGTGATTTACAAAAATGAAAGATTCAACACCATTTTTTAAAGAGCTGATCTTTTGCAATTCATCACCTTTTAAAATATTTCCAAACCAACTGAACAATTTAAAATGATAATTGTTAACTTGTAGGCTTGAAATATGTGATGATGTTGCAGTTTTTACAAAGAGAGAAATCAAAATGTCACATGATATTTTTGAAACATGTCCTTTGTTTGCCACGGAATAAAAGTATACCAATTAAATTTATATGGTCCTTCTTGAAACTCCATGGCTCAAAACGGGAAATGAGTGTGATTAGTGCAGTAAATGTTATGGCTATCATTTTGTACTTATTGCAATGTTGTGGGTGCCATTCTACTTTAATAATTCATTAAAGCGTCAAATTCAATCATCTGCAAAGCATAACTTCCAAGTACATTACGCGACAAAAAAAACTCTGTGCAAGATTCTTTATAAGTTAAAGAAACAGATGGAGTGATTTCTTCAGCAACATTGCTGTTTGAAAGAAATAATCCATTTAGATAGGGATATATAATGTTTGCTTTAACAATGCAAAACACTAGTGAACTGTAATCCTAGCATTCTTCATTCTTCAATGTAATGTCTTCCTCAGTGTGTTCATGTGACCTCCAAATTAAACAGGGCCAAATTGAATTGTTTTCAAGTTTATTTATTGTGAAGAACACTAAAAATGAAAAATGAAGCTTTGTTGTGGTTATGCAAAACCTACTATACATAATTGAGTAATTTATCAGAAATGATAAATCATAGAGTAAACTCACTTTATTAGTTTTAAAATTTAATCTAAATTTCAAATGCACCATCTCAAATTACAGAAGTGAAAAGTAGATTTTAAAGAATGGACAACAAAGTGTGGGCAATTTGCAATATCACCAGAAAGAACCCAGACCATGAAATTGGGACCTGTTACATTGGTGGCAAAATGAGGACTGCAGATACTGGAAATCAGAGTCTAGGTTAGAGTGATGCTGGAAAAGCACAGCAGGTCAGGCAGCATCCGCGGAGCAGGAAAATCAACGTTTTGGCAAAAGCCCTTCATCAGGAATGAAGGCAGGGAGCCTCCAGGGTAGAGAGATAAATGGGAGGGGGGTAGGGCTGGGGAGAAGGTAGCAAAGAGTACAATAGGTGGATGGGGGTGGGGATGAAGGTGATAGGTCAGAGAGGAAGGTGGATTGGATAGGTGGGAAGGAAGATTGGCATGTAGGACAGGTCATGAGGATGGTGCTGAGCTGGAAGGTTGGAATTGGGGTAAGGTGGGGGAAGGGTAAATGAGGAAACTGGTGAAGTCCACATTGATGCCCTGGGGTTGAAGTGTTCTGAGGCAGAAGATGAGGCAAGCTTCCTCCAGGCGTCGGGTGGTGAGGGAGTGGCGATGGAGGAGGCCGAGGACCTGCATGTCCTCAGCAGAGTGGGAGGGGGAGTTGAAATGTTGGGCCACGGGGCTTTGGGGTTGATTGGTGCAGCTGTCCCAGAGATGTTCCCCAAAGTGCTCTGCGAGGAGGCATCCAGCCTCCCCAATGTAGAGGAGACCGCATCGGGAGGAATGGATACAATAAATGACATTGGTGGATGTGCAGGTGAAACTTTGATGGATGTAGAAGGCTCCTTTGGGGCCTTGGATGGAGGTAAGGAAGGAGGTGTGGACGCAGATTTTGTAAATCCTGCGGTGGTGGGGAAGGTGCCAGAAGGGGAGGGTGGGTTATTGGGGGGCGTGGACCTGACCAGGTAGTCACGGAGGGAATGGTCTTTGCAGAAAGCGGAAATGGGTGGGGAGGGAAATATATCCCTGGTGGTGGGGTCCATTTGGAGGAGGTGGAAATGTTGGTGGATGACGCGGTTTATGCGAAGGTTGGTAGGGTGGAAGGTGAGAACCGAGGGGTTCTGTCCTTAATACAGTTGGAGGGGTGGGGTTTGAAGGCGGAGGTGTGAGATGTGGATGAGATGCATTGGAGGGCATCTTCAACTATGTGGGAAGGGAAATTGCAGTCTTTAAAGAAGGAGGCCTTCTGGTGTATTCTGTGGTGGAACTGGTCCTCCTGGGAGCAGATACGGCAGAGGCAGAGGAATTGGGAATACAGGATAGCATTGTTGCAGGAGATAGAGTGGGAAGAGGTGTAATCCAGGTAGCTGTGGGAGTCGGTGGGTTTGTAAAAAATGTCAGTGTCAAATCGGTCGTCATTAATGAAGTTGGAGAGGACCAGGAAGGGAAGGGAGGTGTCAGAGATGGTCCAAATGAATTTAAGGTTGGGATGGAATGTGTTGGTGAAGTTGATGAACTGGTGTGCTGTGCTTTTCCAACACCACTCTAATCTAGACCTTGTTACATTGGTGGTTGCAGCATGATAAGATTTCAGTTCAGGAAAAAAAAGGCGCTTTTAGCGTTATCTCGTGAAGAGGGTTGGAGCAGGCATTCAATGTATATGCTGTAAATATTCAGAGTAGATAGATCATAATGTCAGCCAAATCTCAGTGCTGATTTACAGTGTGGTTAGCCATTCTGGTCTTGCATTTCCTATTAATGCTGTTATTAAATACACACAGTTGAAAATGCATTCAACTGCATTAGTGATTATGGCCACCCTATCTCCCCTACACCATCCAATCACACACACATGATCAGTGTGTGGAAAATTTATTAAAATGTTCTTTGAGAATGTTAATAGTAAGTTAGATAAAGGGGAACTAGAAAACAAAGTATATTTGAATTTCCAAAGGCACTTAAGAGGACGGCGCAGCAAAAGGCTAATGCACAAGATATGGAGACATAGAGTTCAGGGTAAAATATCAGCCTTAATATAGGATTAGTTAATAAGTGGAAATCAGAGTGTAGAGATAAATGTTGTGCTACAAATATCAACAGTTGGATCTTAACTACATAAAATCTATATGAATGACTTAGTTGAAGAGTTTGTGAGTAATATATGCTGAGAATAAAACATTAATTGAGAATGTAAGCCATGAGGAGGACACCAAAACAGCAACATGTTTAGTGAATGGGCAACAAGGTAACAGTTGGAATATAATTTGGGAATGTGAATTTATTTATTTGAGTATAAAGAATAATAAAGCAGTAAATGGTGGCTCAGTGGTTAGCACTGCTGCCTCACAGCACCAGGGACCAGGTTTCAATTCCAGCCTTGGGCAATTGTATGGAGTTTGCACATTCTCCCAATGTCTGCATGGGTTTCTTCCGGGTGCTCGGGTTTCTTCCCACAATCCAATGATGTGCAGGTTAGATGGATTGGCCATATTAAAATTCCCACAGTGTCCAGGAGTGTGCAGGTTAGGTAGATTAGACATGAATGAGAGGGTGAGTCTGGGCAGGATGTTTTCCAGAAAATTATTGAGGACTTGTTGGCTGAATGGCCTGTTTCCTATAGGGATTCTATGACTCTATGTGTGAAACTTGTAAATACTTATGTTTAGAGATACTTGGGCACAAGGAGCACATAAAGCTAGCATACGGATACAGCAAGCATTAAGTGTAAAAACTTCACAATTGTATGTTGAAAACAAAATCTTTCACTAATAACTTGTGTCTTAATGAGAAGACTTCAGGCAGCTATGAAAGCACTGTGTGCAATTTGACAGCTGTGGCAAATTCCAGTACAACTGGTGAGACAATCCACAATATTCCAAAACAATCAACAACGTTTGAAATCAAATAAATATCAAGCGAAAACAGTCAATTCAATCTGTTTCCCAATGTCGGTAGGTGGATCCTTAATAAAGGATTCAGATTGGAATCTTTTTTGGGTCACTTTCTTTTTGTACCTAAGGTTTTGTTGAAATCAATCCATTAGTTTTTGAGGTCACATTTGATTTTTTAACAGAAGCATAAACTAACAGGCCAACAAACAAGAGCAAAAACATGATCTCCGCCTACCTTTACTAGCTGAGCTAATCAGGAAAGTCAAATGGCATGCTGACTCTTATTGTAAGGAGATTGAAATACAAAAATCAGCAAGTGTTATTATAATTAGATAGGCCTTTGTGAGACCAACCCTGGAATACTTTGATCTTCCTATTTAAGAAAGGGTCCACCTGTATTGGAAGTGGTGCAACATATCTTCACTACTTTGGATCTTGAGACGAGAAGAATGTTGCCTGATGAAAGGTTGAATGAATAGACATATGCTTTCTGAAATTTGGTTGAATGAGAGATGATCTTAATGAAACATTAAAGATTCAGAAAGGTCGTGATAACAGCATAGACTGAGATTTTCTCTCGATCGTAGCCGTTTACTTCAGGATAAATGATGATCATTAGCACTGAAATAAGTAGAGATTTCCTCACTCAAGCAATTTGGAATTTTCTACCTCAAACATTTGTGGATAGTCCATTCTTGAGTATAGCTGAGTTGGCTCATAAATGCACAGGTAAATGATGCAAACCCAAAATCCCCCTAAGATATATAGCGTAGAGGTCCTCCAGTGGTATGCATGACAAATGGCTAATTACTATGCAGATGGCATCTGCTTGGCTATACCACATCTACTATGGCCTGGTTGGCTTTAGCTATATTTTATTATAGTATATTACTAGATACTAGATACCAGATATCAAAGAGTTAGGAACATAGAGTTAACATATCAAAAGGAATCCTGCAGTTGTATCTATTTTTACCAATTAATTGAAAATCTTTTGAGCATTTTATTATTCTCTCACTCATTTCTGAGATATGATAACATCATGCAAAGAAATATTTGAGTTGACATTTGCAGACTTGATGTGAGGATAAAGGATGCTATCCTCTTTTAAGGCATTCATTTCCATAACATCTGCACCCACACTCCCTCCACCACCCACTGCTCACTAAACCCCACCTCTAATAGAGGCTTGTTGATATATCCCTAAATTTGTTTCTCTATTTTAAAATTAATTTTGAATCAAACTTTTGAATCCAAATTGTCAACATTGTATTTGTGTTGATACAATTCTGAGCTTATAAGAGTACCATGCTTTGAGACTTTGTAACCATTTAGGGTAAAATGGAAGCATGAGGAAAGTTTTATGTGACCTGTTCTGCATGTGGATTGCCAATACATTTGGGTGGATTACTTATTAAATATGGCAGAGTCCCCACTGCCATATTTTATTGGGAAAAAGATGCAAAATATTTATCATACATGTGAAAAATAACAAGTAATTACATGATATTTATGCTGACTCTGGATATACCTCTAGTCTCCAAGCCCCACAGGAAGATATGAGGTTGGGTTTTATAAACAGTTTTATTGTAAACTTTCTATTTAATTTCAGAATCAAATAAAGTTGAGGCTTGAAAGAAATGTGACTATAGATGCATCTTATAAAAACTACAGCATATATTTAAAGTAACCTATAGTAAACACAATTAAGTAAAGAAGGGTAAACAAAAGAAACTAAAGTATGAAAATGCAAAGGGAAAAATATCATATGTGTATCTTCAATCAAACACTGAACTATTAAGACCTCAAAGAGGCTGCCTCAAGAGGATTCCCATTCACAGCTGCATACATTGTAGAGGAAAAACAATTAGAGATTGTCAATTATGGTCGGTCCCACAATCCCACTGCACATGCAGCTATACACAATTGATAGGATAAACTTTGAAGATACTAATTATTCCAGCTCTTTTAAAAAAAGGACAAGTAATTTTGTACCCTGCTCTCTGCCATCAGCTTGTTTCACTAAAGGATATTTATAATGTCTTCTCAGAATATGTCATATGTTCAACATAGCAATCATGTTTAATAATTTAAGATTTGACAAATAGTAAAGTTCAGACTCTGTATTTTTGAATTTTCACTGACTATTATATTCAAAGGGAATAGTGGTTTGCAGCTTTCAATGATCCAAATATCCATAGGAACATAGAAATGTTTGCAACACTAAAAAAGGTCTATCATGTCTATCAGTTTAAATTCACCTTGTAGCTCTTGATGAATGGAGCTGTGGATTACAGCACCTGTGGTGAAGACCCAAGTGTTTTTTGAGCAATTAGAGTTTTTTGCCTCCAGTATCATTTTAGCAAGTGAGTTCCAGAACCTGAACATTGTTTGCTGCATAAAATTCTCTTCCCCTCTAAACATTCTGCCTAGGAACGCTGCAGCGAGTAACTCATCTCCTGACTCCTCTGTCCACTATCTACAAGGAACAAGTCACAAGCATGATGGAATATTCCCCACTTGCCTGGATGAGCAGCAGCAACACTCAAGAAGCTTGACACCATCCAGAATGAAGTAGCCAACTTGATCGGCACCATTTCCACAAACATCCATTCCCTCCATCACTAATACACAGTTGAAGTATGTATGAATTACAAGCTGCACTGCAGAAATTCACCAAGGCTTCTTACAGAGCACCTTGTGAACCCATAACCACTGTCATCTAGAAGGGCAATGTCAGTAGATATATTCAAACATCACCACATGCATATTCCTCTCCAAGCCACTCATCATTTTGATTTGGATATCTATCACATTTCTTCAGTATTCCTGGGTCAAAAGCTTAGAATTCCTTCTCTGATGACATTGTCAATCTATATACAGCACATAGGCTGCAGTGGTTCAAGACAACAACTCACAATCACTGTCTCAAGGGAAACTAGGGGTGGGCATAAACACTGTTGTGGTTCTGTTCGCCGAGCTGGAAGTTTTTGTTGCAAACGTTTCGTCCCCTGGCTAGGCGACATCATCAGTGCTTGGGAGCCTCCTGCGAAGCGCTTCTTCTGTGGTGTTTCCTCCGGTGTTTATAGTGGTCTGTCCCTGCCGCTTCCGGTTGTCAGTTTCAGCTGTCCGCTGTAGTGGTTGGTATACACTGTCCCATCTAGCTAAGCTGACATCCCATGAGTGATTTTCTTTTTAAAATAAGGCAAGAATCCTGTATGCCTCTTGACCATCATATCGATGTGAACTGTGCCTGTCTCCCAAGAACAAATATTATACTATTCAAAAGCTTTTTGACTAAGACAGATCCAGTAAGAGGGGAAATTGCTCAATTTAAGATATTTATCTCAGAAGCCTCTTCTTATCATTTTATGATGAAGATATTATTATGTAGATGTTTCATTTAATATTTCTTCACAGAGACTAAATTCATCAATGTCAGAGACAACATAAATTGGCCTTATGGAGAATAGGGGAGGAGTTACTATGATGAATGTAGAGGGTAGGTGTGATATATGTAACAGCTGATAAAGGATTTTGGAAGATAGTGCATAAAAATTAACATAGGTGAGAAAAGATGATCAAATGCAGTCTTTATATTATTAATAACATTTTCAGAGGCTGATAGCTAAAGTTTTGAATATGGTGGCCCTCACTCTCTCTTCTGAAGCTTTTCACAAGCAATATCAACCTTACACTCAGTGCTTACCTAAAATTAAAATGAGGGGAGTTCAGCAAATATATGTTATATAAATTATATATACAAGTATATAATTTTTCTCATTTCAGTTAATGGTGAGATTTCAATTCTTCTATTTCCAACAGCTAATTCTGACAAATCTCCTTCCTTCCAATCCCAAATCATAGCGCTTAGATCTACCCTCTTTCCTCTCCATTCATTGCTCATTTGATTCTCCAATCCAATTACTTTGAATTAAAACTTCTTACAGAGAAAAAGTTCCACATTCCAATATTCCTTTTTGTAACATCTGCATCTCCAAATCTCTCCCTTCTCTGTCTCAGTGATGACGTTAAACTTGAAAAGCTTTTTGTTACTCACTTTATCTACCTTCCTATCAAAATTGTTTAAGAATGTTACATTCTCTATTAAAGTTCTTTGCCTTCTCTGCTCCAGTGAAAGTAGTTCACCCATAGCATCATCTTGGCAAATATATACTCAAGGTCCTCTAGGTCAAAAATATACTACCTGTGGCTAAACAAATGTTTTGTATAAATATTCAGATGTAGGAACTTCAAGACTTTGCCCACAACTGACATGAGATCAATTGTTCTGTGGTTAGTGGTTTATGATTATCTCTCTCTGTGAATAAGAATGTACACCAGATTCTTTCCAGTCCCATGACATGGCTTGCACATTTTAAAGAATTAAAGAATTCTGGTGATTAATGCTAGGTTAGTGTTGCTGTTTAAATGTGAGGAAGCAACCAAAGGAGCAGATGAGAGAGCTAAAGGAATGTTTTGGAAATAAGTATGATTCTTTTAAACTGCAGTGGAGGAAAAATGGTGGTACTATTTTGGCAAGAGTTGTACATCAAGAATGTGGAAAGTAGTGCATATTTGTATAGGAGTTAGAGAGTGTTCAGAGATTCATAAGACTGCAGAGATCAGACAGTTATCCAGGGTTCATACAAAGGTTGAAAGATAATTGGGATCAGTGTCAGTTTCATAGAGTAATCTACTATCAATTCCATGACTATACAATTGTCTAAGTTTGTGTGAGGCTTTGTAAGTATTCCAGAGTGAGGGCAAAGGATGCATAGAACTCCAGGATCTACATGGAGACTAGAGATTAATGTGCAATATTTGGACATACTTTGCTGTTAGATAACCCAAGGAGCAGCACAAGAAGACAGAGGGCAGGCAGTTCAATTTATAGTTGTTTAATTTTGAGTATTTATCAGCTTAATTGTCCAAACAACCAATCCTGTCACCTTGCCTGATTAACACTCCATTGTAAACAGATCACAATATGGACGTTCTTCATTAGATTAGATTACTTACAGTGTGGAAACAGGCCCTTCGGCCCAACAAGTCCACACCGACCCGCCGAAGCGTAACCCACCCAGACCCATTCTCCTACATTTACCCCTTCACCTAACACTACGGGCAATTTAGCATGGCCAATTCACCTAACCTGCACATTTTTGGACTGTGGGAGGAAACCGGAGCACCCGGAGGAAACCCACGCAGACACGGGGAGAATGTGCAAACTCCACACAGAGAGTCGCCTGAGGCGGGAATTTAACCCAGGTCTCTGGCGCTGTGAGGCAGCAGTGCTAACCACTGTGCCACCGTGCCACCCACAATTCTGTTGGGTATCCTATTAGTTTGTCCAACTGGGGTAGAAGCAGAGACACCTGCATAATGGGGGATGCAAAGGACATTACTATATTTCAGAAGACTTTGGGTTATGATTCAGAAATTTAATCTCAACAGTTTCTTCTTGGAAGTAAAACCTCTGTACTGAATATCAGCACAAGATTTCAACAATTTCAAAGTGGTCTGTTGCCTATCCCATGCAGATGGCTGTATATACTGAGGAAGTTCCCATAAGTAGGGGCGTTGCAGGAGGAGACCCGAAGATGCATATTGTAATTACCTGCAAGTATGCCGCTCATGCCGAATAGCAAATGTTTTGCCTCATGGAAAGTTAATCAGATTTTGTGATCTTAATTCGCATCCAGACTCTGCAAAAAAAGTTGTGGCCTGCTGCCCTTAACACTCTCTGTCCATGTTCCCCACGAGACCCTCCAAAACCTCTCTCCTCCACATTTACTTTTATGTTGGCAGGTGGCCATTGCCTGTCTAATTTTGAGGAAGCCAGCAGCTACTTCCTGCCTGTTGTGTTAATGAAGTCCAGGACTTAAAAGAACCTACATTTATCATCTATTTTCTCTGATAAGTGCATTTTGCATTTGATCTGCCTATTCCATCCAAAATCCACCCTCAGTTAAAATTGATCTGTACGTTCTTGAAAGAAATAAACAAGAAATTTACATTTTAAAAAATCTTTTGAATTATAAATTAGCCCTTGGCAATCACAATGTGCAAGAGGAAAAGGGGAAAAGACTTTGAGGCCAAAGCAGTTTTCAGAATAAACTGCAGCTGAAATGAACATGTAGCTGTGTAAGAATAATGAATAACGACAGTGATTAAAGTGCAGATGTGAATCAGGAATGTAGCCCCTGAAAAGCTCAGCTTGTCATTTGCTTTTTACAATGTTCTAGAAAATTAAACTTAAAATCAGTACCATGTAAAAAGTTGGAATATTGACTTTTGACGGGATTTCTGACATTCACCTTCCCCTTCCCTTTCCGATTCAGCATCTGAAATCTGACAACAGTCATTAGTAATTTCACTCAACATTTGGCCTATCGAATTCAGCTGTTTAGGCTAATTACTAGACATCTCCAAACTGCTTTCCTCACAGCTCAGCTTTCACTTAATGATTAGTTTCTTGAGTATATCAGTCAACAGCAAGCGGACATGGAAACCGCAGAGCAGGAGGCAGTCTATAGGTCAGGATCTCTGACTGGGAACAAATTCAAAATAAAACCAAAACATTACTGTATACCAGCACGCTTGTCAACATTTATAATTCTGCAAAATCCGTGGAAAGCCACGCTATTCTGAAACATTGCTGATTGCAATGTTTATTGGGCCAGTGCTTGTGCTCTCAGTGATACTTATTTTGTTCATTTCTAAAATAGGCAATTTATTAATTTGTTTTATATCAATCAACCAACAAAATGCTTCTTTAATTGGCTACTAAATCTTTGTAGGCTTGCAAAAACAGCACACGTGATATACAAGGATACTAGTGCAAGCTATTGGATGTTCAATTACTGGCGGTGGAGAACAGGGATGCAATATTACGTGTTCTAGTGCATTGACCTTGAGAGCTATCGGTTGTTGATTTGTAAGCAGGTTATTGCTAAGCAAGCACTGTTTGATAGTATTATCGAAGGCCCCTTCCATCACTTTGCTGATGATCAAGAGTAAATTAATGGAGCAGTGATTGGCTGGGTTGGATTTGTCCTATTTTTCATGTATCAGTTTTACCCGGGCAATTTTCCATGTTGTCAGGTAGACTCCAGTGCTGTATCCGGTGTGTGTATATTCAAAATAAATAAAGCAAAGGATCAATAAAGGAAAGATTGAGTCAAGATAAAGTAAGCTACTTAAAACAAAAAAAGAATATTTTTAAAATGCAGTTTCATTTTTCTATCACATTTTAATATATTCCTATCATAACCAAGTAACGAAACCAAGAATATGTACAGGTTACACTGCTATGTCTGTCACACACATCTCTGTAAGAATGATATTCATTCACCTGCCTGTTACCCATAAAATACTGTTAGAAAATGCTTCCCAATTAACAGCAATCCAACCAATTTCAAATCCTCATTTCTCTGTTAGGAATATACTCCGATTCTGTTCTCAGCATTTCCCTGACCTGTAAGCAGCAAAGCACCACATTCCAGAGGATATTCCTATTCCAATTTAGACTGTTATAGATCTGTAGGAAGCCTGAGTACACATTTCAAGGAAAACTAAATAAGGCATCATTTAATATCATTTGTGACCTTGATGTGGATTTTGGTGTTGTTTTGCTAGCACACTATTAATGTTTGATTTTGAATGAAGCAGGCATTTAATGCCCCATATAGTCATTTATACTATAGTCATTTCAATTATATAAGTACCCATTTAGCAGTCCCTTTATGGAAGAAAGCACATGTATACATGTATATATACACACCAACATGTGCCTTTTATTGATATGAACTCTGGGTCAGTTCACTTGTCCCACTCCTGCTGTGATTGAAGTATCATTTTTTGGCCAAAGTACAGCTCAGGTACATTTTTGTTTCCTGACGCTGGTACAGATTAAGTTATGTTCCATGCTCATATTTTGTTGCATCATGGTAATTGTACCTAGGAAGTCTGACTTCAAATGGAAGCCAACTTCAATTTTCTTTCATATTGGTATATGTTGGACTTAACCAAGTACCGTTTTGTGCATGAGTTCTGTAAGATACTGCAATTGTCAACAGTCCAATCTGCAGACATGCACAAACAGGTGGTGAGGAGCCCTCTGGATCTTTGCTACTTTCAAAGAGAAATCAGGTTTTTACAAAACTAATATAATACTTGCTGTTGAGGGAACAATCAATGTAGATTTAGAATGAGGGTAAAGTAATGAGGAGCGAACCTCTGTTTTTAGTGCATTGAACTCAGTTGAACAAGTCTTTCCGAACTGTACTGCTGATTGATGAGTGGTGTGAAGGAATGAGTGCTGATTTGACAACAAGGAATAAGATCAGTGTTAATGCACACATTCTAAGATCAGCCAGACCACACTTCATCAGGGTCAATCATAGATTTTAAGTATGCCTTCCCTTCTGAAAATTATTTATTTTATTCACCTTTCCCTGACTCACTTTTGGGTCTTGTGTTGCTGGCTTCACCTGGCATGTTTCTTCTTTCAGCATGGAGGGCAATGAAATCCATTGTAGAGCTCAACTGACACAATTGTGCCACTGGTTCCCCATCTCTCTTGGGAGGAAATGCTCACTCTTCAATGGCCCCTGACCCCTGAACAAGAAATGCTGAATCCCACCTGGAAAAAGGCAAATAAATTGCATTGTCAGCCCAGAATGGATTGTGAATTTGTGTTATGCCTACCTAGATAATAATTCTCATTTTAAAACAGGGTGCTCTCCTCCTTAATTCTGAAATACAATAAAAGTACCAAATATTCCATTACCTGTACATTAAAATCAAAGTACTCTAAACACATTTTTTCAACTGTTTAGCAGCCTGTTGACTGACATTTGAATATCTGATGTTCCTTCCTCGGCAGTTACTCCTTTTAATTCTTTACTTTAAATATCTTATATGTTTCTCCTCCTACTCATTTTCTACTGGATAGCGAAAGCGAAATATTTGGATCGCTGGCTGCAGCCTGGCTATACTACAGTGAGTATTCCCCATGGATACTAGTTGTTGAGAAGAATTGTCAACGGCAGATGAAGCTAACAGATTACTGTGACTAATTACATGGGTTTGAAAAGAATACAAAACTTCATTTAAAGACGTGCTGTTGAGATCTTGCACTTGTACACATTTAAGACATGGGTGTGGAATGGATACAGTTGCAGTGCTTAGAATTGTATCATTGAGTAGCAGAGTGTCAGTGCTATCACTGGGATGTGCTAATGAGCTGAGCATATGTAACACTGGATTCTTTCAGTAGATTCTAAATTACTGATTGAAGGGCAGCTTTGGAAAAGGTTTTGATGAGAGGTTGCTTGCTTCACCCACCACCACATAAATCTTACCCAGGAATGCTAAGTCCTGCGGATAGATGCAGACTGGGGTTGGGGAGGCGTTGAGGCAGGAATGGGTGAATAACAAAATAATACGATATTGGGAAACTCTATGAAGTTGTGACTTTATTAGACTGTCAGTTTGATGCTGCTGAAAATATTAACAGTTTGTTCCCAGCAGTGATGGCAGCTTAGAACAGAGATCCACTGTTTTTAGTTAGAATGAAGGAATTTCTAAACAGAAGTGCGATTCCCAGACAGGATCTTTGGCATTTCCATTGAAGTAGACAAAGAAGATGACAATAGTCCAATTAGATTAGAATACTAGAATTCTTGGGTCACAACTCATTTTAATTACTTTATAGGTATTTTACAAGATACATTGATATATTTCATATTGCATTTAAACAGAGATAAATCTGGACCCTGAGATTTTTCTCTGTGTAATAGACGAAACCATTAAAGGATAGTTTGCAGATAGACACACAAGTTTTTTTTCAAACTAAAGAATAGTAAAGAGAGTACAGCAGTGTCCTTTAAGTATTTTGTAGCTCCCCACACTGACCGTACTGTTTTAGTATATTTAAGCAGAAAGGTAACCCCTGAGGATCTTTGGCAATAGGAGATGTCAATACTTTTAAAACGTCTTAATTTGCTCTGAATAATTGACAGGATCGTTTTATTTTGAGGTCAGGCAGTTAAGAGATCACTGCCCACATCAAGGCTTCTCAACCACAGCTGGTCAGACCTGTCTGTCAATAAAACTATTACAGTCTGCTCCCCAGCCTGAGGAACAGATGTCCTTGACCTGAAAATCCCTACATAACATCTTCTTTTCCACAATAAAGGGCAAAGCCTACATCAGACATAGGAATGGCACGGCACTGAAACAACAACTGAAAATGTAAGCTGTGCTAAACAACATTAAAGAAATTACATATATTAATAACTGATGCATAGTACCTTTTATTTGTCCATAATGCACTACAAGGAAAACCTGTCAGAATAGAATGAGTCAAATATTGTACGATCATATTATACTTATTTCAATTTGTATTACAGTATACTGCAGAATACTGACTACAGAATACAGAGTAACTCACTTCCTGACTCCCCAAATTCTGCTTAACATCTACATGGCACAAGTCAGCTGTGATGGAAAACTCCCCATTTGCCTGGATGGGTGAAACTCAACAACACTCAAGAAGCTTGACACCTTCACATTCACAAACATCCATTCCCTCCAGCCCAATGCTCAGTAGCAGCAGTGTATACTATCTATAAGATGCACTGCAGAAATTCACCAAAGATCCAGAGACAGCACCTGCCAAACCCATAGCCATTTCCATCTAGAAGGACAAGGGCAGCAGATATATGTAGATGCTACCACCATCTGCACATTCCCCTCAAAGATACTCACCATCCTGATTTGGAAATATATCACTGTTTCTTCACTGTCATTGGGTCAAAATCCTGGAATGCCCTCCCTAAGGGCATTGTGGGTTTACCTACAGCACATGGACTGCAGCAGTTCAAGAAGGTAGCTCTTCTCAAGGACAACTAAGGATGGGCAATAAATGGTGGCACAGACAACAATGCCCACATCCCATGAGCAAATAAAATCAAATTTATCTTTATTCCTCATGTTATGTTACTGCTGCACAATGTCTTCTGCATAACAACAAGAACTTTTTCTTTCAAAATGCTTCATAAGTTATTTTGCATATAGGTAACAAAAACTGTGATTAAGTTAAGGCAGTAATATGATCTCAGGCTTAAGTTGACATTCGTAAAACAGCCAGATGTCAGTCTTTTGGTTTATGATGTGATTAGACTGTTGAACTGAATTGCTGTTTTGTTAGTCACTGCACCAGCTATTAACCTATGTTTATTGAACATATAATATTGTTACGTTCACAACCTGAACCCAGGTGTGGATTGGTAAAAAACAGAAAGAGTTTCACATATGTTTGATATTATCAACCAAGCTGATCGCTATACACAGCTCTCCGTTGATAACATATAATTATTCAGAAGTAAATCTGAGAGATGAAAATCAGTCACAGGAATGAGACTGCTCTTCCATATATCATTTTCTCTCAGGGTATATGCATTCTAATAATTACTACATAATCAGACTTATGTAACCAGTGTTTTCCCCTGTCCACTTGTGATCTCACTTTGACTGCCATTTTGACCCCTATCCATCACTTCCATTTCTAAAGTTTTGCCTACTTTTGTTTACATAATTTCTGTTTACTTTTCTTAGATTCCTCTCTCCTGTTATCATACCTCATTTTGTTTTCGTCTCTCTAGGGCACTCTCTTCTCCCAAATCCCTATCTAAACCTTCAGCATTCTTTGACGTTCCAATGCTCCTCCCACTGTCCATAGCTTGATTTCCCTTTGTGCCTCCCCTCATACTCTCCAAACAACCCATTAGGACTCTCATGGTTACCTCCTTTCGTGCTGCAACCCCAACTCCATGTCCAATATCTCACTCCTGCCCCATGGGATAATCTTTCCAGATCTCCTCCCTCTCCAGCTTACTCTTCCCAATGCTGATGCTGTGGACTTTGCCAGCTGATCCACAATCTCTCTCCTTATTTTCTTGCAGAACATTGGTTCACTTGTGAACAAAGACCTTACAATCCATCAGCTTGTTGGGCAATGATTGCATCAACATCCTGGCGTTGACAGAAACCTGGCTGAGGAGTTATGATCTCTGGCCCCTAAATAAAACCTCTCCAAGCGGCTATATTGTCTATCATTTGCCCAATGAAGATTGTCATTGGGGTGATGTGGCCAAATTAGAACTGGGCCTGACACACTACTGCCACCACCACCTCATCCCAGCCCCCTCCCCTGACCAACATGTTTCTCCTTGAATAGCTCACTTTGTTCCAACCCTCATTAAAAACACTCATTTTTCACTACCCACCTAAATACCACAAAGTGTTCTTGCTGTGTCAGCTTCATTGTATTTTAATTGTAGGCTCTGTGCCAAGCAAATTCTCAACCTCAGAAAATTACAGAATCGTTACAGCTAAGAAGGAACCCACTTAGCCCATTGTGTTGGCAGTGGCTTTCCATAGGAGTAATTCTCCTCCTGTCATTCCCTGTTTTCACCCTGTAAACCTGTGCATTCTTCCTTTTCTCCTTGAATTGACTGGGACATCAACACACTCTCAGGCAGAGCATTCTAGTCCCTAATCACTCCCTCTATGAATATATATTTCCTCATGTTGCCAACACCCCTCCTGTTCTCAAACCTTCCACCAACAAGAACATGTTTTCTCTGTCTCCTCTGATCCTTCATGATTTCAAATATCTTGACTGAATCTGGCTCGATTTTCTCATCTCCAAGCAATACAGCCCTAACAATCCAACACTGACCTTCCTGAACATCGGTGATTTCAACTTCTACCTCAATTCATCATACGCTCTTCTAACTCTAACCTCCTATGCTCCCTTAATCTTTTGCTTTTTACAAATTTCCCCTTCACAATCAGAACCACTTGTCCAGCCTCACTGTTCTCATTATGTCATTCTCAGTAAAGGCTACCCCTAATCATTTTATGCATTACTCTCGATACACCATTCCATTCCATATCCCAACCAGACCTCCACTTGTGTCCACCTCGGTATAAATTTTCCTCTAAATTCACTTACAACTGTACTTCCAAAATCTCAATTGCCTATCCCTTGGCTCTCCATTGACCACAACATTCCTGTAGTTATTGATCGACTCATCAACATCCTCACCTCCGACTTTGATGCCTGGTTGCCATAAAAATTTTATGCTCACCACCTGGTTGTTCATCAAAAATGGCCTTCATATCTTTTCACTAAACTGTAAGCCACGCAGACTTGAATGGACATGGTGGACAACTGTCAAATCTGGCTGGACCTCATA
This sequence comes from Chiloscyllium plagiosum, assembly GCF_004010195.1. Taxonomy (NCBI): domain Eukaryota; kingdom Metazoa; phylum Chordata; class Chondrichthyes; order Orectolobiformes; family Hemiscylliidae; genus Chiloscyllium; species Chiloscyllium plagiosum. Next base: position 46,696,175 of record NC_057721.1, read on the forward strand.
AAGCACTGTCATGTCAGCTTTCAAAACGATTTGATATTCTAGGATTATTCTGGAATTCAAAGATAGTCGTCAACTTTATTTTTCTCATCAGTAATACCCTCCCTAAATCTCTATGATATTCCTCCTCCACTTCTGCACTCCTTCATACACTGAATGATTCTATGATCCTTAAAACCCACCTATTGGAGCAAAATATTGATCATCTTCTCTAAAATCTCTTTCCATTTCAGATTTTGTTTGATAAGTCTCCTCTGAAATGCATCAGGATATTTAACTTTATTGAAGGAAATATATGTTTGCAAGTTGTTGTTACATTAGTAGTGATACAGTAAGTAAGTAAAGATACTATGCATTACAAACATACACACTATGTTATTAAGTACTGACTAGAACTAATTGCATTCAGCAGCAAAGAACACCGAGCATAAACAGACCAATTGCTATGGATTTAGCCCCACAACAGATGTTTCAGTACACTGGATGCACCTCTGGTGCTCTCTGCTGACCTTGTCCTATAATGCAAGGTAAATACACTAGAATAAATAGACCATTCTCCTGAAGGACATGGCATGTTGGCAGTGCTGTAGTGTCAGGAAGTTGCTTATCAATACCAGAGGCTTTTGAAGCCTCTTGTAAAAGAAATCACTGGCTGCTTTTAACGATATCTCACTATCAAATTTAAAAATTAGCTTGACGCAGACAGCCAGACTTTGGCAATTGAAAGAAACAATATTTTACTGCAGCAATGGATCATAAAGTGAAACGTAGTTCTCCCTGGAAGTCAGGATGGCCCTGACAAGTCTCAGTACAACATTGTCATGGTAGCAAAGCAAGGTGTCATACCTGTGGTCAGAGCTCAAGAATGGATGAATAAACAAAAATGTTATTATGCAAAGCTGTTGAAGTAATTGTTCCTAATTGTACATTGTTGATTTTCAATGCAACCTCCCTGCACCTCACTTTAAATAATGCAGCATTAAACTGGAAAAGGAACGTCGTTGTATCATTGGTTAACGGTTGATTTTGCAAAAATAACAGATACATTGCTCTAGAACACAGCGTAATTTTGACCTATTAAGTTTTGGTTCAGTAACCTGTTTAATGTGATTAGTGTCAAACATATTTAAAGAACAACGTATGGAAATGCTGTGTGTTAACACTGCATAGAATGTTGCTGCAGTGAGGTGCATAGACATAGACAAGCTATAGCACAACAATGGAGGATGAAGCTGGGCTTTTCTTTGCTAGGGTGGATGCCCAGAACATTACCTAGGTCTCTGGATTAATAGTCCAGTGATAATACCATTTGTTACCTCCCCTAAATTGTAATGTACACATGTAGAAACCAGGTCCTGTCTTAAAGATTCATTGCATTCTCCAGCACAACGTGACCCATGTCTCATCCACATGTTATGGGAAGTGACATGAGGATCATTGTTAAAGATTATCAGCTGTCATGTCATATGTCAATGGACAGCCCCTTTTGCCAAGAATCCATCTTTAAAGCACACAAGAGGATCAAAGAGCTCGGGTGCTGAGAATGTTTGTGCATACAAGCACCATGGCTGCTCCCAGGGCAGGAGCACATTCTTGCAGAATCCACTGGAGGTGATCGCAGACTAGTTGTACTTTGATGGGATTAAGTCCTTTCTCATTAGACAAGGTTGTCAATGTACCTGTGGGAGCCTTGTTGACCAATAACAAAGTCATGAGATTTTTCACCAGGGGGAATTCCGTGCAATGGTGTCAGAGACCTGTAACAACACCACCCTGAGTGATTTTACTTCCCTGTGCCTCCAAGCCCATCGATTAAGGCACTGGAAAATCCCAGCCATATATTGTTTGCAATGCTTCTCTCTTTTCTATTTCAGTTCAGAAGAGCACATTAGCAACAGTATGTGTAAATATGTATGTGACTCATGTCTATTTATGAAGAGCTTATGAGGAGGTGGACATGGGCATTTCTGTATGTGGGATTAATAAAAGAGCTGGGGAATAATGTGGAAATGCCGGTGTTGGACTGACCTGAATAAAGTCAGATGTCACATGATACCAGGTTATATTCCAATAGGTTTGCTTGAAATCACAAGTCTTCGGAGCGCAGCTCCTTCATCAGGTGAAGTGAAGAGAAGCGCACAGGCACAGAATGTATAGACAGAGAGATAATGGCAAGATAATTCCAGGTAATCAAGAGTGTCAACAAATAGTGTGAGTGAAGTGTCAACAGGCTTAATAACAAGTGAAGGGATGACCTATGAATCAATTAATTAAGGCAGATTAATTAAGGCAAAAATAAGATGGTGCTAGAGACAAAACAAATGGCTGAAATAATGTGATTGTGTCTGAGTCACATGACAAGGGTCTAACCAACCTAATAAGTAACCAAACATTGTACAAACTATTTAAGGTGGAGAGATAATAACAAGTTATCAAGGTAATAACAAGTTATCAAGGTTATCAAGGTAACAGGACAATGAGAAAGATTTTACAAACACAGAACAGTATGGTGGGGTTACATGTAGCGCAACATGAACCCAAGATCACTTTTGAGGCCATCTTCATGGGTATCAATCGCTGCTTGCCGAGTCTGCGTTGTTGTGTATCACGAAGTCTGCCCTAGAGGATGCTTACCCGAAGATCAGAGACTGAATGTCCTTGACCGCTGAACTTTCCCCAACTGAAAGGGAACATCCCTGTCTGGTGATTTTTGTGTGGTGTTCATTCATCTGTTGTCATCGCGTCTGCATGGTCTCGCCAATATACCATGCCTTGGGGCTAGAGGAGATCTGGGGAGAAAGGGCTCAGATGCTAATCCTTAGCACACAGTTCTTATCCTTTGCTTCTTCGTGCCTTCTGTCCTTATTCATTTATTCACTCCATTACACATTCTGGAAGTCTATTAGTGCTGACTACTTATTGATCTTTGACCATCACAGAAGTCATCAGTGCCCGAACAACTATGGAACCTAAAAACAACAGCAAAACTCAAATGTGACAGCGCTGCAAATGCAATGAATAAGGTTGGATATAAAAGCCCAATAACAGAAAGGTTGAAGGAGCCTTGACCTTCAGCTACCCAAACATTTCCTGATTTATCAAGATGGCATGTTCCAGGCTCAGCACTATCAGCAGGTGACAGCTCATGGAGATTTCACAGCTGCTGCTGACTGCTGAACAGGCAAACTCTCACTTTCATATTTTATCCGTGTTATAACGTCAGCTCAAGCACTGAGCTGGCTTGACTCTGCTATCCAATCTCACTACCTGGAATTCAAGAGACGATAGCATTACGACGACATATCCCCTTCAAGTTTCAGGAACTTATGTCCATCGGTGCCGGGGACGATATTTTTGATTGCGTTTATGTGTTGGCGCCCTGGTGTGAAGAGTTTGCCATCAACTGCATATTAATCTTGTCAACATTTTCTGCTAGTAATTTACGGTCACATCAGCTTTTGTTTTTTAAGAGCAAACTCCAAACTGGCACTCGAGACCCTTGCTGTGTTAAACCTTTGCACCCTGAATGGTCATCTGAAATTTCACACATTCAAATTATATTTAAACACCGCATGACAAATTGGAGACTGCTGTCGAAGGCCTACTGTCATCTGAATTTTTAATTGCAGCACGCGCTATTTAAAAGTTAACTCCTGCTTCATGATCTTTCTACTGTCCTAAAATGTCAGCCAAAAGTCAACGATAAACAAAGCTTCCAATCAGAAATCAGCTTGACATAACAAAGTCATACTGACGCATGAAAAATCACTCAGGATTTCTGGAAATTTAGGGGGATTTTCCACTCACTAGAATTGATGGGGCCAGTCATCAGGAGGACAAATAATCAGGAGGATTGGCAAAAGAGCAATAAACTTATTGATGTTTCCAGCATAGTAGGAGACCATTTGGCCCGTTGTATCTATGCCAGACAACAAAGCTCTGTCTGCACTAATAATAACAATAACAATAGAAATACTACAATAATACCATTTTCTACCTTAATGGCATGAAGGTCCATGATTGACCTTGCAATCTTTTAAGAGATCAAGTCACAATCACTAAACACTCCAACCTGCCACTACACTGATTGTGTGCTGTCCCAGTAGGTGAAGTGGTTGCTTAGTTTGTTGGGAGTCTTTGACTTCAAGGTGGTCAATAGGGAGTATAGATGGAGATGTAGACTGTGATACTGAAAGCCATCTTACTACAATAGTTTTCGCCCCTCCCCACCTTTCTCCATCCTCCCCCAGAAGCCCCCACAACTCCCACCCCAAAATAGCAATAATCTTCTTGCTAAGGCCTGGCCAATAGTAATTATCATAGAATCCCTACAATGCAGAAAAAGGCTATTCAGCCCATCAAATTTGCACTGACCCTCTGAACAGCATCTCACCCAGACCCCACTTGGGGTTTTATTAGATTAGATTCTCTACAATGTGGAATCAGACCCTTCGGTCTAACAAGTCCACACTGACCCTCAGAAAAGTAACCCACCCAAACCCATTTCCCTCTGACTAATGCACCTCACACTATGGGCAATTTAGCATGGCCAATTCACCTGACCTGCACATCTACTGTGACCTGCGCAGTTTTAAACTGTGGCTACTTCATCTTGTCTGCATAGCCCTAGCCTCTACCAGGGATGGGCATTCCACTGAACCTGCACATCTTTGGACAATGGAAGAAAGCCTGCAAGGCACTGGGAGAATGTGCAAATTCCATCTAGTTAGTCACCTGAGACTGGGATCAAACCCAGCTCTCTGGCACTGAGGCACAGTGCTAATTACTGATCCACGATAAACAAAGCTTCCCCATGCCTGAGGAACTTCAGCCACTGACACCACTCTGCAGTGCCCAGTGACTGCTGGTTTACCATTGGCTGGCTGCTTCAGGTGGCTGGGATCTCTTTGCTGTAGCACCTAACAGATCGAGAAGCCAACCAGTCAACACTTGATCTGTTAGGCATTCTCACTGATGGGGCCAGAGGTCACTCACTCTTAAAGAGGCCCCCACACTGAAAACAAAAAGAAAAATTGTGGCCAATGTCAGCCTTCAGGTTACATTTCCCTGGAAAATCTGATGTAAGCACTCTATGTTTCTTTAGTTAGAGTTGCGATCTTAATTAGCAGTTGCCTTTTGACATCTGTCCCATATTCCTTTCTGTTTTGCTTTTGCGTTGGCTTCATTTAATTTTCTATTCGCCTTACTTCACTATTTTCCCTCTTGGGCATGTTATTTCTTCATTCAATATCTTCTTTCGTTGCCTCTTCCATCTACATTTGTCCTCCATTATTTTCCCATACTTATCTTTTTCTCTGTTCATTGCTGTAACTGTTTCTAATTTCAATCTGCACTTTTCACATTCATTCATCTTTTTCTAACTTTTCTTCTCATTTTCTGCTTGCTCCTTTCCTGAGAGATTCAATTGGAAACACTTTTTGAGTCCAAATTCCCCCCAAAAATCTAAAGCCCTACAGATTAGTTGCTTGTTGGGGCTTATCATTCTGTCTTTTGTCTTCTGAAATCAGGTTATAAATTCATTTCAAATTGATTTTCCTGTCTCTGACATTATAATCTTTCCAACATTTTAAAGTGTTTAAGAGTCTTACAAATGCAATCCTCCCACATCAAATATCTAATTGTTTCAGCTTGTCACAGTTGCTATTGGTGAAAACTCAAATTCAACACTTACATTGATTACAGATCTTGTCATATCATTATCTTAATGTTGTGATATTATGGCCCTGAATACTGCAATTTGAAATGAAACATAAAGTTTCCAACTGGTTTACCTCCAGAGAACACAAAACAAAACAATCCATAATTCAGTGCAAGTTGGCAGACTAAATTACTTTCAAAACTGAGATGGCTGACCTTTCCAACACTTCCATTTTTATTTGGAGCAGAAACATGGTGTGTTTATGCCTGACATGTGCTTTCGGCACTCCTCCTCCCTGCTGCTCGGCTAATAACAATGAAAAGCAGCTGTCCAAAGACTTATTATGTTTCAACACCTGCAGTTATAAATACTAAGAAGGTATCAGGTCTGAATAGGAGGCAACCAGCTCATCACAAATTGTAAAATAGTTTTAAAATAATCATCATTAAAACTGAGCATATTTCAGACAAACACTTAAAAGACTTTTAGAATATTTTAAAGTCATGTTTTAGCTCATTTGAATGAGTTTAGCAAATAAAAAGTCAAATATAAGCATCCAGTGGTGCCAACCCTAACAGTTGGTCCAGCCAGTTTAGTGGAGGAATGTTATCTGCAGGTAGATTTTGGATCAGAAAGAGTTGATGTCAACATTGACATATTCTGTAATTAATTACGAACTTATTCAGTGTTACCAACACAACATAACTGTCAAGCACAAACGTAGGATGAAGAAGAAATGTAAAGCAGTTTTGTCTCAGAGTTAGACTCACAGATCGCTGAGATCAGTGTGTCAAGGGGGGAAAGTAAAAGCGAGGAAAATATTTTTTCACATATATCCAGTGAAAGCTAGGACTCTTGTGGTGCATTGGTAGTGTCCTCAATCTGAGCTAAAGAGGCTTGGTTCATGTCTTAGCCTGATTTTGAGGTATGTAATAATATCTCTGAACAGAGATGTCTCCAGAGAAGGTGGAAAGCTTATCACTTTCAAGCAATCTTCTTTTGGGATTCAGATCCATCCCAAATAGATTACCCGTCTCTAATAGGTCTTAAGAGTCACAAACAGATGAAGTTGAGATTATTCTGATTCTTAACAATTCATGTTCAAATTCATGGCATGAAATTGTTCCAATTTAACAATTAAACTCAATAAAGATAGCGTGAGAAATTATCTAATTTAGATCATTCAAGACAAGTCTTTCATTACATCAGAATTTTTTTTTGTTTTAACAGATCCTTGTTTTAACTTTGAACATTTTCATGCTGACAACTGATTGCATGCATTGTGTGCTTATGGACAGTGATATTCATGTATGGGTTTGATTTCACTGGCGATAAATCATTTTTGTTCACCACCATTTTCTGCATCCATTACTTTATGTTGCTGTACTTTATGTTGCTGTACTTCTGAATTTAAATGATAATCACAACTAGTTGTGAGAGAAGTGAGAAAGTGTAGAATCCATATCCTGATTTGTCCTTGCTCCCAACTTTGTATTTACATTTTTTAACATATTGGATGTACAGACTTACTTTGGGAATAATGCAGAATGGTGATAGTAAATTAGATGGTCGTTTTGCACTCAGTCCAATTTTGAGGTCACTGGAAAGTTAAATTCAACAGAATACAAGACTATATGTTCTCAACTGTTTTGCATTGCCATTCTATCTGACCTTATCCCCAGTAGCTTTTCAGGCTGCAAGTAAACAATTGTCTTACAGGTTATTGAAGCATTGAAAATCCCCAGCTCTTCAATATCACAGTGCATTCTCGGTCACTTGTTCAGTTCGTCACTATCTGCTCTCCATTGCCATCAATACTTTCTTGTTATTCTTTGATACTCGTGCAATATATCAAATACTACCTATCTCCAGAAAGTTTAACCTTTTCATTGACAAAGCGTCTCTCCATTTACACAAACCACCTCTGACACCCACAACGTGCCACTTCACAGGAGCTGCATCCACACTTGTGCCGGAAGAGGATTTGCACTTCTCTGCTGAAAGATTATGTGAATTCTCCCGGCTCCAAGTGATAGCCAAAACAGATTTGTTAAAGAGTCAGAAAGATCTGTTCAGCACAGGCTGGAGTTTATCACCAGCTAAACCTACACACCATTCTCCTTTAAACATCCAAGGCTTGTCAATTGGACAGTATATTTTTAAATCCATAATAAGTAAAAGAAGATGACAGTTATATGGCAGGAACACCTTCCATCTTTAATGGGGCTCTTTACACTTACAAAATAAAAAGGAGTCAAATAATTTGCACTGAATTGAACAAATCAAATTAATTTGGTGAGAATGAAATAGGTCAGACTGTGGGACTAGAGAAAGAAATATATATGAAAATTTAACAAATTTAAAAATGTGCAACATATTGTAAATGTAAAGTACTGCTGTTGACAACTGAAGAAAGGTAGCTATGCTTTGTTAGACCTGGAAAAGGAAGTCAAAGAAGATTTTACAGCTTAGTTTTGATTAGGGAATCACTGCTTTCTCTCTACAATACAGGCTACTAATCTTAGCTTTGATGGATATTTACGTTCATTAAGCCACACAGGACTAGAGTGCTTAGGCTGGCTGGAGAATGAAAGCCTGCACGGTGTCTCTGATTTGCTCAACAGATAAAAGGAAAGAAGTGAAAGAACCTATTAAGGAAACAAGAGGAATATGTATATAAAATGCAGCTGATATTTACTCTTAAAAGCAGATTCAATATCACAGATCATAGCAGATGCAAAGCCATTCTGATCAAGCGTAAGAGAACAGAGATCAAAACAAAAAATGCTGGAAAAACTCAGCAAGTCAAGATGCATTAGCGGAGATAAGTAGAGTTAATATTTAAGATCAAAGGCCCGTATAGCCTATCACAGACCTTCTCTTTGCTCCCTTCCTCTTCCACTGGTTTAGAAACACTTACATTTCTTGGTTTCTTCGGGCATCGACCTGAAACATTAACTCTATTTCCCCCGACAGATGTTGCCTGACTTGTTGAGCTTATGTCAACATTTTTTGCTCTTATTTCATATTTCCAGCATTTGCAGTGCTTTGGTTTTGTTTGCGGGAACAGGGATTTGCAGCATTAGGAGATGATGAACCTCCTGACTTCAATCAGATTTTCTGGCTGGTAGTTTTCCAATGAATGCAAAACAACAACTGAGAAACATTGTAACATATTATTCCAGGTAAATGCAGCTAGACAGAGTAGAAAAGGAGAAACTGTTGGTGCCCATTAAGGACTTCAGAATGAGAGGACACATTTAAGGTCTGCAGGTGCAATGAAACCATTCAAAGAGGATTAGACTGTTTCCTAAAATGGAGGAATATGCAGGTTTATGGGGAGAAACCAGGGGAATAACACTAGATGAACTGATAATTCAGATAGCTGGTGCAGAATAGCTTCCTTCTACACTCTTAGAATTCTGTGCAATTGCCAAAGTACAGAATCACAGCAATAGCCCAAGAGAACTCATAAAGAGGTCCAATAATGTGTCTAAGGAATATAAAGCCATTACTTTCCACAAGAATTTCAGCATGGACATAAATTCTAAGCTATCATTGCAATTAATACCTTGAGTAGAGTGCTTGAGGAATGTTGTCGATAGCAATGGGTGATTATTCAATTACACTATTCAAAAGGAGATGGTTAAAATCCTGATTAGAAAGAGTCTATATAAATACTTATGGTTTTGGAGAGGAAGAAAATGTTTAATTTATTAATTGAATTTTGTGCCGGATAGCTAAATTTGAAAGATGAGTTTGGTAGGAATATTATTGCCTTGATGACAGCAGGAGATTGGTGAAACAAGAGATAGGAGATGGTAGGGAGGGGAATGCATGGTGGTATTATCATTAGACTAGTACTCCAGAAACCCAGGTAATGTTCAGTGGAATGACCCAGGTTCAAGTCCCATCATAACTTTTAGTGGAGTTTGTATTCAATAAAAATCTGAAATTAAAAGTCTAATACTGATCTTGAGGAGGGGTAAAGAAATAACATCTGACTTACTAGTGACCTTTAGGGAAGGAGACTGTTATCCTTAGCTGATCTAGCCTACATGTGACTCCAGACCCACAGTAATGTGGTTGACTATTAACTGCCCTCTTGAATTGTCTAGCAAGCCATTCAATTGTAAGAAACATTAGAATGGCTCAAAAAAAGGAATTAAACACCTGACTTGTTTTTATCCATCAGCAGACTCTTTGTATCATCCTCACCACTTGCCTTCCCACTTATTTTAATGTCCTGAGCAAACCTGGCTACAGTACATTCACTTTCCTCATCCAAGTCATTACATATAATGTAAATAATTGTTGCCACAGCATTGATCCCTGTGGCACTCCTTTAGTTACAGGTTGTCATCCTGAAAATGCTTCCCTTTGCTTCAATTCTTTTTTTAGATTAGGTTCCCTACAGTGTGGAAACAGGCCCTTCGGTCTAACAAGTCCACACCGACCCTCTGAAGAGTAAGCAACCCACCAGACCCATTTCCCTCTGACTAATGCATCTAATACTATGGACAATTTGGCATGACCAATTCACCTAATATGCACATCTTTGGACGATGGGAGGAAACTGGAGCACCTGGAGGAAACCTACACAGACCCGAGGCTGGGATCGAGCCTGGATCCCTGGTGCTGTGAGGCAACAGTACTAACCACTGAGGCACGTGCCACCCTTTCTTTCTCTTCTATTATGCCAATCCACTAACCCTGCTAATATATTACCTTCGACATCGTTAGCTCTTATCTTATTAAGTAGCCTTGAGGGCAGTACACTGTTAAACAAAATCTGCAAGTCCAAATATATTAAATCTGCTAGTTTCCCTTTATCTATTCTTCTTGTCATCTCAAAGAGCTGTAATAAATTTGTCAGGCATAATTTTCCTTCATGAAGCCTGACTCTGCTTGATTATGTTATGTATTTTTAAATGCTTCTGCTACTACATCTTTTACAATAACTCTAACATTTTCCCAATAATAGATGATAAGCTAACTGGCCTAGAAATACTAATTTTTGTCTCCTTCTATTTATGAATAAAGGTGTTGCATTAGTAGTTTTCCAATCCTTCAGCGCTTTTCAGAATCGAAGGATTCTTGAAAGATTACTAACAGTGCATCCTCTATCTTCATAGATACTTCTTTTAATATCCTAGGATGTATCCAATCAGGTCCCGAGGACTTATTGTTCTTTAGTACCATTAGTTTCTATAGCATTTGTTCTCTACTGATAGTCACTGTCTTTATATCACTTGCAAGTTTAACGTCAAAGTTTATTTTCTTTAATTTTTTTTCTGGTCATCTTTTGACTATTTTAAAATGTTCCCAATCCTCTGGTTTGCCACGGTATCTTCTACAGAGGAAACTCTGTTATGAGGAAGGTTGATAAGGAAGAAGTGATGGACAAGCTGTTGGTACTTGACAAGTTGATAAGGCACCAGGACAGGATGAGATGTATTCAAGGAGTCTGTAAGAAACTGAGAGTGGAAATTGCAAGGCACGAGCCATAATTTTTCAGTCTTCCTTAGACTCAGGGTAGTGCTGGGAGACTGGAGATTTGCAAACTTCATAGCCTTGTTCAAAAAAGGTTGCAATGACAAGCTTAGCAATTACAGATCAGCCAGTTTAACTTCAGTTTGGGGAAGCTTCTAGAAACAATTATTTGAGATAGAGTTAGTTGTCATATCAAAGAAGATAAGTTGATTTAGAAGAGCCAGCCTGGCTCTAAATTTAATTCACTTGTTGGAGATTTTTGAAGTGGTAGCAAGAAGGATTGATGAGAGTGGTGCTGTTAATGTGGTGTACATGGATTTCCAAAAGGTGTTTGATATAATGCCATACACAGGACCTCTGAGAAAAGTTATGGTTCATGGGATAAAAGGGACAGTAGCAATGGGAATAAAAGTTGGCTGAGTGATAGAAAACAGAGAATAATGGTCAATTGATATTCTTTGGGTTTCCCAGTAGTCAGTATTAGGATTCTTGCTTTTCACGATGAATATTAATGCAATAGATCTTGGTGTGCAAGAGATAATGTCAATGCTTGGAGATGATTTAATACTTGGAAGCATTGTAAACTGTGAAGAGGACAGTGTGTTACTTCAAAGGACACAGACACTTTGGCAGAATGGACAGGCAGGTGACAGCGAAGTTCAGTGCAGAAAAGTATGAGATGATGCAGTTTGATAGGAAGAACATGGACAGACAATGCAACATAACGGATCCAACAGAGGTGCAAAGGGATCCAGATGTACATGTGCATTGAAGATCATTGATGATGCAGGACAGGTGGAGAGAGCAATTAATAAAGCATACAATATCCTGAACTTTATTAATTGCAAGAGCAAGGAGGTTATGTAGAATTTATATAATATACTTGTTAGACCACAGCCAGGTGACCATGTATAGCTCTGGGTGCCACACTATACTTCTGAACAGCCATATGAAGATACAATAATGTTTTGTTTTAAAAAAACCCTTTGTTTTAAAAAAACAACTTTGCAGACAGTTGCACCAAAGCTGTCATAGCTAAAAATTCTGACAGCTATAAACCAGATTCAGATGTAAGCTGAGAGAGATCAGGCATCCAAAGCATGCAACCAGGTCCAATTAAATTTCACCTGAGAACCAACCTCCTGGAAATTCAACTACAAGAAACCTGACAACCTGCTATGAACTTGTCACTTTGTAAGCTCCTTCAACTTTAAAGTGTTGAATCCATTCCAGAGACCACAGTTATGCCACACGGAAGACTGGAGATCATGAATCAGAGATTGTTGACAAAGAAGATAGTTCTGGGGAAGCAGCAGAGTGTGTGGTGCACTGACAGCTGTTTCAGCTGTACTGTGCACTCTTGCAGAGAGAAACTGGAGGAATCCATCTCAGTCATGACTGGCGTCCTGTCACAGAGCTGTGAGGTTGTACCTTCATCCATGGAAAGAGCTGCCATCTGAATAAAGTATCAAATGTGGCGGTCAACTAAGGCCATGCAGGTTCTCATCAATGGTGTGGATACTATGAATGCCACTAATAGGATCCAGTAAATACTAGACTTCATCATTTACTGCCACACTGATCTGCTGCAAGGTGTTCTTCAGCTCATTGTTACTTGGGAAGTGCAGATGGATCATGAGAAGATGATAGTGAAAGAGGAACCAATGGATGTAACATATTTGGATTTTCAAAACATATTAACAAAAAAGGATTAAAACAAGATAAGAACTTTTAGAGCCAGGTTGGTATATTTGGATAGACAGAGGCTAGCTGGAAATACTCAGCCGGTGGGACACTATTTATTAGGAAGAAAATATTATGAACATATGAACATATATGCAGAAACATAAGCTAAGGAGCTGCTAGCTCTGGTTGCACATCCAAATACAGGTCATAGAATCTGGATAAAGGATCGACTATTTAGGACTGAGAAATGAAGGGATATTTTCAGTCAATGATGTGGATATTTGGAATCCTGTACCCTAAAGAGATGTGGGCATCCAGATATTAAGTCCATTCTGGACTGAGGTAGACAGAGCTATGGAGATATTTTTAATCAACCTGTTCAGACATATTATCTGTGGAGCAGGTAAAACATGACCCAGACCTTCTGGCCCACTGCATCACAATAGTCCAAGAAAAAAACATGGATTCTAGTAGTTAAATCAGGATCAAGTAGTCAAATTCAAGGGGACAAATAGGCTAAAACAGTTTTGATTTCTCATGTTCTAATGGTTCTTTTATGTTCAGATGTTAAAATAACAAAAAACTTGCCACACGTTTAAATAACAAAAAAACTAAAGTGATTCATGATGGAACCATAACAAAAAGTTGATGATATTAATTTTGTCTAATCAGCAGAACAACTGACATCTATCATACCATGGGTTTAAGCAATCTCAGCTTTAAATCCCTGTCAGGGTTATATCACAACAATTCCAGTCTTGGACAATGACCAACTCTAAAATTATCTAGTTCTACTTTATTTTTCCTTCTTTGTGAGCAATGCTCTATACGTGCAACTGCATTGGGACTTCAAAGAACTCCACAAAACAATGTAAAACTGAAACAAAACATTTCCCTCTGAGCTATGAGGGTTTCCGTTAAGCTTTAAAAAACACCCTCAGTTCAAAGATTTCTGCAAGATATTAAAACACAATGGTTCAAACACATTTCAAACATCAAAATTCAAAACCTAAACTTAAAATAAATGATGTTGAAAATATATATAAGTACATAAATATAAAAATATATCGATATACATCTATATGAGTCCAAGTTCCCTACTCTTGCTCCAATTTTTAATGTTTCTATCTTAAGTCAGACAGTTTCTAAACACTCTCCAGCAAGCAACGAAAATGTATATTAAAGAGCCACTTTCATTTTCTATCAAAGGTATACCATTAATTTTGTCATATTAACAGTAACATCATATTATCGTTAAATACATGATGTATTGCAAAGCAATCACTTTTACATATATTCACCTGCACTGAATCGCCTCAGTAAAGCATTCGACAAGGTTCCCCATGGGAGACTGATTAGCAAGGTTAGATCTCATGGAATACAGGGAGAACTAGCTATTTGGATACAGAACTGGCTCAAAGGTAGAAGACAGAGGGTGATGGTGGAGGGTTGTTTTTCAGACTGGAGGCCTGTGACCAGTGGAGTGCCACAAGGATCAGTGCTGGGTGCACTACTTTTTGTCATTTACATAAATGATTTGGATGCGAGCATAACATAGAACATAGAACATAGAAGAATACAGCGCAGTACAGGCCCTTCGGCCCTCGATGTTGCGCCGATCCAAGCCCACCTAACCTACACTAGCCCACTATCCTCCATATGCCTATCCAATGCCCACTTAAATGCCCATAATGAGGGAGAGTCCACCACTGCTACTGGCAGGGCATTCCATGAACTCACGACTCACTGAGTAAAGAACCTACCCCTAACATCTGTCCTATACCTACGCCCCCTTAATTTAAAGCTATGCCCCCTTGTAATAGCTCGGGCATAGCTTTAAATTAAGGGGGGGTAGGTATAGGACAGTCTGAAAAACAACCCTCCACCACCACCCTCTGTCTTCTACCTTTGAGCCAGTTCTGTATCCAAATAGCTAGTTCTCCCTGTATTCCATGAGATCTAACCTTGCTAATCAGTCCGCACCTTGTAATAAAAGGTACAGTTAGTAAGTTTGCAGATGACACCAAAATTGGAGGTGTAGTTGACAGCGAAGAGGGTTATCTCAGATTACAACAGGATCTTGACCAGATGGGCCAATGGACTGAGAAGGAGCAGATGGAATTTAATTCAGATAAATGAGAGGTGTTGCATTTTGGGAAAGCAAATCTTATCAGGACTTATACACTTAATGGTAAGGTCCTAGGGAGTATTGCTGAACAAAGAGACCTTGGAGTGCAGGTTCATAGCTCCTTGAAAGTGGAGTCGCAGGTAGTGAAGAAGGCATTTAGTATGCTTTCCTTTATTGGTCAGAGTATTGAGTACAAAAGTTGGGAGGTCATGTTGCAGCTGTACAGGACATTGGTTAGGCCA
>NC_057721.1:46711388-46765233 GCF_004010195.1 Chiloscyllium plagiosum
CTTTTCCCTGGGGTCGAGGAGTCCAGAACTAGAGGGCATAGGTTTAGGGTGAGAGAGGAAAGATATAAAAGAGACCTAAGGGGCAACTTTTTCACGCAGAGGGTGGTACGTGTATGGAATGAGCTGCCAGAGGATGTGATGGAGGCTGGTACAATTGCAACATTTAAAAGGCATTTGGATGGGTATATGAATAGGAAGGGTTTGGAGGGATATGGTCCGGGTGCTGGCAGGTGGGACTAGATTGGGTTGGGATATCTTGTCAGCATGGACAGGTTGGACCGAAGGGTCTGTTTCCATGCTGTACATCTCTATGACTCTGTGTGCTCGCAAATAAAGTATCTGCGAGGAAACTTTCCTTTCCAGGCACAAGAAAGATTATCAAATATTATGGTTAGAGAATTAAGCTCCATCAAAGCAGTCATAAGTTCTTGACATAAAATGTTTCTAAGAAAATTACAAGATTGTAGTCTATATACGTTACAGTTTCTTCCACGTTGTTGCTTATGTATATTTCAAAATAATGTGGAGCCAGCATAAGACTCAATATCTTGTTTGAATGTGGGAGAACTTTTGTTAATCTGCAGTCAGTTTCTTTAAAACATAACTGATAAACCATGCAATAAAATTGCTGCCATGTCAATGTCGCTAGTATTTACAGCTCAAAAGGCTGTGCATAATTAAGCAGAACTAAAACCACAGATTATCAGAAATGCTTTCAAATTTTGAAAAGACATTTTGATACTCTTGTGTCCATTCAACCAATATATTATAAGCGTAACAACAGTGCTGAAGTTTGGAAAAATCTTACAATAGGATCCACTCATGCCAAACCAATGTAAAATTTAATCTTAGGCACAGCAAGCTGCAACATATTCTGTATTTTTTCTTCTCTAACTGGTAGTGTTATAGAGTCATAGTATCATACAGCATGGAAACAGACTCTTCGGTCCAACTCACCCATGCCAACCAGGCTTCCTAAACTGAACCAAGCCCATTTGTCCATGTTTGGCCTATATCCCTCTAAACCTTTCCTATTCATGGATGTAAGTTTAGATTAGAGTGGTGCTGGAAAAGCACAGCAGGTCAGGAAACATCCGAGGAGCAGGAAAATCGACATTTCGAGCAAAAGCCCTTCATCAGGAATAAAGGCAGGGAGCCTCCGGAGTGGAGAGATAAATGGGCTGGGTAGAAGGTAGCCAAGAGTAAGTTTGTCCACTAAGCTGGAAGGTTTGTTTTCAAATGTTTCATCACCATGCTAGGTAACATCATCAGTGAGCCTCCGGTGAAGCACTGGTGGTATAGCCCAATTTTTATTCACGTATTTCGGTTTCCTTGGTTTGGTGATGTCATTTTCTGTGGTAATTTCATTTCCTGTGGTGATGTCATTTCTGGTTCTTTTTCTCAAGTGATGGTAAATGGGACCCAATCAATGTGTTTGTTGATAGAGTTCCGGTTGAAGCAAAACTAATGTCATTTACAAAATACCTTGCAAGAACTGTAACAAACACTACATTGGACAAACAGGCAGAAAACTAGCCACCAGGATCCATGATTATCAACTAGCCTCAAAAAGGCATGGCCCACTCTCACTAGTATCTTTACATACAGGTGAGGAAGGATACCACTTCAACTGGGACATCACATCCATCCTAGGACAAGCCAAACAGAGACACACATGAGAATTTCTAGAAGTATGGCATTCCAACCGGAACTCTATCAACAAACACATTGACTTAGATCCTATTTACCACCCACTGAGAAAAAGAACAGGAAATGATGTCACACCAGGGAATGACATCACCAACCCAAGGAAATCTAAGCATATAAAAAAAAGCCAGCCATACCACGAGTGCTTCACCAGAGGCTTACTGATGATGTTACCTAGTATGGTGACAAAATGTCTGAAAACAAACCTTCACCTCAGCGAGCAAACTTACATCCAGAACCTCAACCTGAGCTACAAATCTTCTTAAAAAACACTTTCCTATTCATGTACCTGTCCAAATGTCTTTTAAATGTTGTAATTGTGCTTGCTTCTACCACTTCCTCTGGGAGTTGATTCCATATACACACCAGCCTCTGTGTGAAAATGTTGTCCCTCTTAGACCCGTTTAAATCTTTCCCTTCTCACCTTTCAACCTATGCCCTCTAATTTTGGACTTCCCTAACTGAGGGAAAAGACATTGACTGTGATGTCCCAGTTGAAGTGGTATCCTTCCTCACCTGTATGTAAAGATACTAGTGAGAGTGGGCCATGTCTTTTTGTGGCTAGTTGATATTCATTGACTATTCACTTTATCCCTGTTTCTCATGATTTTACAAACCTCTATAAGTTCACCCCTCAACCTCCTATGCTGCTGGGGAAGAAGTCCCAGCCTATCCATCCTCTCCTTATAACTCAAACTTTCCAGTCTTTTCTGAACCCTTTCCGTTTAATAACGTCCTTCAGCATACCACTGGTCATAGGCATCCAGTCCAAACAACAACCCTCTGTCTCCTAGTGTCAAGCCAATTTTGTATCCAATTGGCTTGCTGAACCTGGATTCCATATGATTATAACCTTACCAACCAGTCTACCATGCAGAACCATGTCAAAAGCCTTGCTGAAGCCCATGTAGACAACGTCTACCACTCTGTCTTCATATATATTTTTGGTCATCTCTTCAAAAGATTCAATCAAGTTTGTAAGATATGATTTCCCATGCAGAGCCTTGCTGACTATCTCTAATCAGTTCTTGCCTTTCCAAATGTGCATAAATCCCCAACAACTTACTCACAGCTGACATCAGGCTCACCAGTCTGTAATTTCCTGGCTTTTCCTTGCAGCCTTTCTAAAGTAATGGTTCAACATTAGCCACTCTTTAGTGTTCCAGCACCTCGCCCATGGCTGTGATACAAACATCTCTGCTATGGACTCCGCAACTTCTTCCTTAGCATCCCACAATGTCTTGGGGGAAACCTGATCAGGGTCCAGGGATTTATCTACCTTTTTCTCGCCCATCTACTGTGGATGGCCCAAAAAAGTCACCTTTTCCTGGCAAATTCACCCTTAGCCAAATTTAGAACCAAATTAGCCTTTAGTACCTGATCAAACAATTCTATCAAAAGATGTAAATGTTCTTCCCTTCCTTGGCAAAAAGAAACCTAATTGTGAATGTAAATAGTACAATTACCAAGTCCTTCAAACTCTTTATTGGTTAACTATTAAAATGTTATTGGTGTATTTTTCATTCCAAATGGTATGACTATGCACTGAAAAAATCCATCTACAATCACAAAACTCAATATTTGATGCTTATCATGTAAGGCTCTCTCTGAACTATCATCACAAAGGTCATCTTTGCTACATGTTAATATGATGCACGCATCAATTATTTCTCTTGTCCAGTACATATAATTTACATCATATTAATTGAGCTGGTCTGCTCCTAAAGGACATAGTTGCTGGACTGGGTATGCAGCAGGTGGTGAGGGAACCAACCAGAGGGAAAAACATAATTGAGCTCATCCTTACCAATCTGCTCACTGCAGATGCATCTGTCCCAGATACTATCAGTAAGAGTAACCACTTCACAGTCCCTGTGGAGACAAAGTTTTGCCTTCACATTGAGAATAACCTCCATTGTGTTGTGTGGCATTATCACTGTGCGAAATAGGATAGACTATTGAAAGATCTAACAACTCAAAACTCGGCATTGAAAAGGTGCTGTGGGTCATCAACAGTAGCAGAATTGTACTCCAGCACAATTTGTAACCTCATGGCTTGGCATATCCCTCATTCACACATTACCATCAAGGTAGGGAATTAACCCTGGCTCAATGGAGAATGCAAGAGGACATGCCAGGAGCAGCACCAGGCATATCTAAAGATTAGGTGTCAACCTGACAAAAAGCATAAGCAGCAAGTGATAGAGCTAAGAGATCCTACAAACAAATGATCAGATTTAAGATTTGCACTGCTGCTAGATCAAGTCGTGAATCTCAACACTTATCTCTTATCTCAATGATAGAAGAGTCCAGCACATCAGTGTAAAAGATAGGTCTGGAGCATTTGCAGCAATCTTTGGCTAGAAATGCCTAGTGGATGATCCATCTCAGCCTCCTCCATTGGTTCCCAGCATCACAGATGCCAGTCTTTAGCCAAATCGATTCACTCCATGTGATATCAAGAAACAGCTGAGGGAATTGGATATTGCAAAGGCCTGATAATATTCTAACAATAATACCGAAGACTTGTGTTCCACAACTTGTCACGTCCTTAGCCAGGCTCTTCCAGTACAACTATATACTGGCATGTACCTGACACTGTGGAAAGTTGAATATCTATGTCCTGTCCAAATCCAACCCAGCTAATTACTGTTCCATCTATCTATTTTTGATCATCAGTAAACAGACAGTATCATCAACAGTGCTATCAAGCAGCACCCGCTCAGCAATAACCCGCTCAGTGACATTCAGTTTGCGTTCTGCCAGAACCACTTAACCCCTGACATCATTACTACCTGGCACGTAGGAAAATGGTTGTGGTTGTTGGAGGTCAGTCACCTCAGCTCTGGAACATCTCTGCTGGAGTTCTTCAGGGTAGTGTCCTAGGCCCTAGCATCTTCAGCTGTTTCATCAATGACCTTCCTTCCATCGTAAGGTTAGCAGCAGGGATGTTCGCCGATAATTGCACGAATTCAGTACTATTCATGACTCCTCAGACACTGAAGCACTTTATGTTCAAATGCAAAAAGATCTGGATAATATCAAGGCTTGGGCTGATGACTGGCAAGTTACATTTGCATCACACAAATGCCAGGTTATGGCCATCATCAACAAGAAACAATCTAACCACCTCCCCTTGACATTAAATGGTGTTATAATCACTGAGTAATCTCTATCAATATCTTGAAGATTGCCATTGACCATAAACTTAAGTAGACTCCCCATGTGCAAGAGCAGGTCAGAGACTAGGAACATTGCAGTTAGTAACTCATCTTCTGATTCTCCAAAGCTTGTCAGAAGGCACAAGTCAGAAGTGTGATGGAATACTCCCCACTTGTCTGGATGAGTGCAGCTCTAACAACACTTAAGAAGCTTGACACCATCCAGGGCAAAGCAGTCTGCTTGATTGGTACCACATCCACAAACATCCACTCCCTCCTCCATCAATGCCCATTAGCAGTAGTGTACAAATTACAGGATGCACTAAGAAATTTACCAAAGATCTTCAGACAGTACCTTCTAAACGCACAACAACCTCCATCTTGAAGAAAAGAGTAGCAGATATATGGGAACTCCACCACCTACAAGTACCCCTCCAAACCACTCATTGTCCTGTCTTGAAAATATATTACCATTCCTTCATTGTTGCTGGGTCAAAATCCTGGAGTTCTCTCCCTAAGGGCATTGTGGGCCAACCTACAGCACATGGACTGCGGTGGTTCAAAAAGGCAGCTCACCCCCAGCAACTAGGGACAGACAATAAATGCTGGCCAGCCAGCGATGCCCACATCCCATGAATGAAACTAAATGAAAGAAATATTGAATTTCTTTTAGATTTGATGAGGTAAATGTTTCTTTTCATGAAATCAAAAACATAAAGTGCTGTTGAGTCTGATGTGATTCTTTTTCTGAACTTGTTTTGAGGATTCTCAGCAACAAGTAACAATACTAACACCTTGTCTCTTGCAACCACACTTTGATCTTGAGTCTTTTTGTATGCTCTCAAGCATTAGTTAGCTTCTCTCAGAAATTTGAGACATAAATTAGAAATATTGCTTTGGGTTATTAACTTTTCTTGACTTAGTTTAAGTCACCCCATGCTCATATATTAGTTCAACAGGACTAAATCCTGTGGACTTACTAGAATTGTTCCTCATGACAAATAGTAACAAAGGAATTCCCTTTTCCAATCATTAAGACATTCTTGGCTATAAGCTCTATTCATCATCTTCAAAGTTTGATGCCATTTTCCAAAAGCACCTTGAGATTTTGGTGATAAGCGGAAAATGTACATTTTAGTTCATTTTTGGGACATAGACATCACTGGCTGGCCAGCATTTATTGGCCATCACTAGCTGCAGTTGTGAAGGTGGTGGTAAATTGTTTAATTTACAAACCAATCCTCAATTCCTTGAATATTAGCAACTTAAAATTTAATCCTTGATCTGTCTGTATTGCTTTGGGTAATCCATACCTTGTATTAAAAAATTGACCTAACTTTTCCATCATAACTTTGCAGTAACCTTTCCTGAAGGCATTATTTCAGGGTTTCTTTTGGAAATATCCAAAATTATTAAAAACAATTTGTTTTCATTCCTGGCTTTAGGTCGAGGATCTTATACAATCTATTAAGAACTTACTAAATGTTTAATCAAAGCTGGTATTAAATTTAGAAATGCAAATTTAATTGAGGCTATGGTATCCCGAATATCAGACATGTCTGGTCTGTCTGGCAAAAAATTGATTTGCCATCCTGGTCTATTAAAACGTTATACTATTTTATCTTGTGTTTTCATAATACCCAAGTGACCTGCCATTGTAATGTTGTTAGCCTCTTGTAAAATCTGATTACAAAAGTCAGATAGGATCCGATGAACTATCTGATCACGTACAGTTCTGGTCATTGCATTACCAGAAGGATATGAATGCTTTGGAGAGGGTACAGAAAAGTTTTACCACGATGTTGCCTGGTATAGGGGAGTTTAGCTATGAAGAAAGTTTGGACAGCTTGGGTTTGTTTTTACTGGAATACAGAAGGTTGAGGGGCAACCTGATAAAACTTCCAAAGATTGTGAATGGCATGGATAGAGTGGAAAGTATGAGTTAATCACTAGGGGACACAGGTTCAAGATGCAGGGGGGAAGTTTAAAAGAGATGTGCGAAGTAAGCTTTTCGCACAAAGGCTGGTGAGTGCCTAGAATGTGCTGCCAGAGGAGGTGGTGGAAGCCGACACAATAGCAACATTCAAGAAGCACCTGGATGAATTCATGGATAGGAAGGGAATAGAGGGATAGGGATCCTGTAAGTGAAGACAGTTTTAGTATGGAAAGGCAAAACATGTCAACGCAGGCTTGGAAGGCTGAAGGGCCAGTTCCTGTGCTGTATGATCCTTTGTTCTTTTGTTTTTCACTCTGTCCATTCTTCATCAGCTGGTATTTGAGGTAATTTCCTCTTAACATTTTGTCTTTCAAGTGCAGGCACTCAAGTATTGTTTTTGATTCAGTTCCTGATTAGGCTGCTGCTATAACTCTCTCAAATCTAAATTAGTTTCATTGCATTTTTATTAAAAAAGATGGACAAAGCATATTAGCCCCATTCCCAAAAATTACATCCCTTTGAGTTAAACTTTCAGAAGATGGATCTGATAACAGAATTTCCAAATCATCTACCTGTTTCCTAGGCTGTTTTGCTTCTTGTCTAATTCTCTGGGCGTGAGCCCTAGTCACTTCCTGATATTAAAGGAAATGAGAGTGGAAATTGCAAACATATGCAGCATATTCTTTAAGTCTTCCTTAGACCTGGAGCAAGTTCCAGAGGATAACAGAATTGCAGTCCTTACAGCCTTGTTCAAGAAAGGCTGTAAGGATAATCCCAGCAACTATATACCAGTCAGTTTAACTTCAGTGAAAGTAGCGGGGTGGGGGAGGGGTTGTTTGGTGGAGATACATGTCATGGAATAAACGGGAAAATTGGCAAAATGGATAAAAAATTGGTGAAGCGATAGGAAAGAGCGAATAATGGAAAATGGGTATTTTTCAGGCTGGAAGAAGGATTGTAGTGGAGTTCCCTGGTTTGATATTGGGACCTTTGCATTTCCTGATAAATATTAATGGTGCGCAGAAGACAATTTCAAAACTTACAGATGATACAAAACTTGGAAGTATGGTAAACTATGAGGAGGACTGTGCAGAACTCCAAAAGGATATTCACAGGTTGGTGGAGTGGACACACAGGTGGCAGATTCAATGCAGAGAGGTATGCAGTGATGCAGTTTGATAGGAAGAACATGAATAACCAAAAAAAAATAGGTGTACAATTCTAAAGGGAGAGCAAAAGCAAAGGGACCTGGGTGTATATGTGAACAGATCATTCAAGAGAGCAGGATAAGTGGAGAGAATAGTTAATAAAGCAAACATTATCCTCAGTATTATTAATAAGAGCATAGAGTACAAAAACAAGGAGGTGATGTTGAACTTGTCTAAGAAACTTGTTCGACCTTAAATAGAGTATTATGTACAATGTTTGGCAGCACACTTCAGGAGGGATGAGAACACATTGGAGAGATTGCAGAAGAGGTTTGCGAGAATTGTTCCAGGAATGAGTATCGTCAGTAACAAGGATAGACTGAAGACATTGAGACTGCCCTCTTCGGCGAGCAGAAGGCCAAAATTAGATCTGATAGTGATTTTCAAAATCACAAGTGGCTGGATAAAGTAAATAAGGAGAGATATTCACACTTGTAAAATGATCAAGAATGAGACAGCGTAGATTTAGAGTGGTTTACAAAAGGAGCAAATGTGATGTAGGAAAATTTGCATTGCCTGGAAGCATAGTGAATGCTTGTTCAACTGAGTCATTTAAAAGGGCATCGGACAGTTATTTGGATAGAACTGTTATGCAAGGAGATTGGGAAAAAGCAAGAAAATGGCACTGGGTATTGATTGTCGTTTGAAGAGCCAGTGCAGAAAAATGGGCTGAAATGCCTCCTTCTGGACCATTAATACTTCTGTGATCCTATGGTCCATGAAACCATTGCTGCTAATCATCATGTCAGCATTTGTTTTGCATTACAACAACAACCTCAGCCTCTACGCATCTTGATTGTGCTTACTCTTTGTGACTGCAAATAAAAAGTCATGTTTGAAATTGTCCAATTGCTTGTCCATGTGTAGTGTTCCCTTATGATGATAATGACAGTGGACTTTGGAGAAAGGGTAGCAGTGATTTGGAGAAGTTGTTCACAACAGACATAGCCACAGATATGCAAATGGTGTGACTAGATGGTGGTTAGACAGTGACTAAGGTAAGAGAATGGGTTAAATGTCAGAAGGAATGTCAACCGTGCCAGCCATGTGCCATGGGCAGACGGCTTTGTGGCTGCTTTGCCATTACATTGCTAAATTAGCAACACTTGCCCAAGTGCCCAGCAGCCTTCAAAGATAGCAAGGTTACAAGATGAATATCTAGTGAGTTCAGTTTGTTCTAGGAATGATACATGGCAAGATGGGGTTGGAATCAGATATGAGGGACACCATAGGAGTGGGATAAGTAGTTAATGAGGCATATTTGGTTAGATTGAGCAACAAAGCCTGAGGCAAAGTTGTGAGAAACTCTCCAAAAGTACTTGATGCAACTCACAGAAAAACAATTAAGACTGAGCCCATAGTCATTTAAGCTAACACCATCAATAAAAGGTATTCTTCACAATGACAGATATATAAATTTCACTGTCAAAAAAGAACAAGCATCAATAAAAAAAACTCTTTTAAAGGACTATCACATGTCTGCTTATTTGAAAGCGCTTGCTCATGTTTTTCACTAATTGCTAATTATAACGGAGTGGGGATTGGAGAGCGCCCTGGAATACTGAAACCCAATCGCAGGAGATTTACAGTTCAGAGGGAGATTGATTCATGGCAGGCGACAGCTGACAAGAAAACATGGTGCCTGGCATGCAGCTGTTTGCAAATACTTGAATTTTTCCACAATACCAGAGTGAAGGGCAACCAGATGAACTTAGGAAATGATAATATTGCGTTCTGACAACATATACCATCATTAATTGGAAAACTGGGAGAGTCTGCAGTGAGTTTCTGGGTTTTGGCTTTTCACCCACAGGACTTACAGGGATGTTAAATTTAGGAAAGGCAGGATAGGAAGATTGGGCCTGGACAGAGCCTATGATCCGACAATCATGTTATATAGCTTGTGCTAACAGTTTATAGCAGAGAGGAGTGTCAAATTTCATTGCTCCAAATATTTTGCATTTTTTAAAATACAGATGTGTTTTCAGACATTTAACTTGTTTATTTTGTTCTCCTATAGTTAGTAGGAGAACAAAATACAGTTTTGTGTCTTTGTACAGTCCCTTTTAAAATGTGTGTGCCATCAAATCTGCTTCACCATTCAACGAGGTCATGGCTGATCTAATAATCTTCAACTCCACGTTCTTGTCTTTTCCCTATAGCACTTGATTCCCTTACTGATTAAAAATCTGTCTATCATAGCCTTGAATATACTTAACAACCCAACCTCGACAGCTCTCTGTATTAAAGAATCACTGCAATTTACTTCTGCCATAATAAATTTCTGCCCAACTATGTCCTTGCTAGACCACCCTTTATTCTGAGATTATACCCTCGGGTCCTAGACTCTCCCACAACAGGAAACAACTGCTCTGTATCTACTCTACCAAGCCCCTTAAGAATCTTGTAAACCTCAAGATGCTTTTCTTTCTCCTAAATTCCAAAGAGAACAGTTCCATTCTGCTCAGCCTCTCCTCATAAGACAATCTCTCCATGTCAAGGATCAACCTAGTGAATCTTCTGCTGCCAATGCCAATAGATTGTTCCTTAAATGAGGGGACCAAAACTGTTTGTGGTATTCCAGATGCAGTCAAAGTAATGCCTTGTATAGCATTAGCAAGACTTCCCTATTTTCATCCACTCACTTTGGAATAAACGCTAATACTCCATCTTCCGTTCCTATATTACCTGCTGAACCCCTCAGTCTTCTAAACTCCACTCATATTCAACAAATCATGCTTTACAATGATGCCAGCTCCATACTCACCACCTCTAGGTTCATCCTATTTCTCCAACACGACAGACCTACCAGAAATTGCAGCACAATGGTATACCGTTGCGAGGCAACTACCCTAGGAGCCATCCCTAGCCACATGAGAACCAATGGTATCTCATGGTTCAGGTCAAACATGGTAAAACTTGCTTATTAGCACTTACCCAGACCTCCCCCTCAGCTGATGCATCTGTATTTCTCCATGTTGAAAGCCTTTTGGAGGAAGCACTGAGGGTGGTAAGTGCACAGAATGTACTCTGGATTGGAGACTTCAAAGTTCATCAAGATGAGTGGCTCAGTAGCACCTCTACTGATTGTTTTAGTCAAGTCCCAAATGACATACTGCTAGACTGTATGCAGCAGGTCAAGAGACAGCCAATTGAAAGGAAAAAGCCTACTTGACGTTGTTCATACCAATCTTTTTTTGCAAATATATCTGCCCCAGACAGTATTGGTAGGAGTGATAACTGCACAATCACTGTGGAGACAAAGCCCTATCTTCACACTGAAGATACCCTCCCTCATATAGTGTGGCACTACCACTGTGTCAAAATGGGATGGATTTTGAGATGTAACAATTCAAAAATTCATGAGACACTGTGGATCTCAGTTGCAGCAGGATTGTATTTTACCACAATCAGCAACCTCAAGGCCTGACAAATTCCCAGCCTACCATTAGCATCAAGCTAGGGGTCAATCCTGATTCCCAATGGGGAATGCAGGAGGGCATGCAATGAGAAGCATCAGGCATTCAACACAAGAAGCTACAATACAAGACTGCATGTGCTCCACATATAGGAGACACCATGCAATGGACAGGGCTAAGTAATCCCACAACTGATGGAAGAGATCTAAGCTCTGTAGTTCAGGGACAACCAGCTTTGCAGTGTGATAGACAATTAAACAACTAACTGGAGAAGAGTTTCCACAAATGTACCTATTGTCAATGTTAGGGAGCCCAGCGCATCAGAGCAATAGAAAATGCTGAAACACTTTGACCTTCAGTCAGAAATGCCAAGTGGAAAATCCATCTCAGCCTACTCCAGAGGTCCCTAACATCACATAAAGCAGCAATCCATCCACCAGCTTCAATATTCACCATCTTCACCAATGATGCATAATATTTATGAGATGCACTGCAGCAACTCATTGAGGCTTCTTCAAGCCACACACCATTCTGACTTAGAACTGATCCTTCACTGTAGTTGGGTCAAAATCATGGAACTTGCTCCTTGACAGCACTGTGGGTGTACTTACATCATACAGGCAACAAATTAAGAAGACAGGTCACCATTACCTTCTGAAGCACAATGAGGGATGGGCAATAAATGCTGACCTAGCCAGCCTTGCCCACATTGCATTTAAGATTTTTAAAAATATGAATGCATCCACAAGTAACTCAGAATCAGACATAATACTACATGTCTCATACTGATATTGGAGCAGGGCATGGGCACATAGTAGTTAAACAGAGAATTGCTTGGAAAAACTTACATTGACATTGGTAAACAAAATAACATCTTGAAAGAGAAACAGCTTTGGTAGACTGTAGCTATTTTTAACAGTCATAATAAATCAACAGAAAGTCCTGTGTTTGGTGGTTTACTTGTCACTATAAACCTGAAATCATATTAAATTTTCTATTTTATTATGGTTCATTTGGTTCATCTATCAACAGCAAGAAAATGAATGATAACATTTTACATAATGAACGCAGATGTGTCAAGTCAGCATTCCTCAGTGGATAGTGGTTGTAGCATTTTAACTGATTCAATGATAGACTAGCCTTTTAATTGTGAGGGATTGTCTGTAATTGTTATGGAATTAGGTTTAAAATATTGACTAATGTGGAGGTAAGATTATTCATCTGACTGGGACTAAATAATGTAGAATTATTAAATTAAATTATTTAAATTATTAAATTATACTTCAGCTCCTTGGCCTGGATTGGATTCCAGCTCGAAGTGTCGAATGAAAGTTTTGGTTTATTGTGAACAAAAATTATAAAATAAAGTTGGACTTCGTCAATCCAGTTGCAGATGGGCACAAACACAAAGCATTAAACTGTCCTTATTTTAGCACTAGATGGTGCCATCTTCAGTTGACAATTATTCCTATTCCTGGAATTTGTAATGTTATTAACCTTTCAATGAACAAGGGAACCACATTTGCTATCCTCCAGTCTTCTGGCACTACTTTTGCTATCCTCCAGTCTTCTGGCACTACTGTTAATGTTATTAACCTTTCAAAATACCATTTGTGACAGACGATGATCAAACATGCCAACTTCATTACCTTATATATCAGGGAGCAAACACTTAATAATCAAGAGATTTAGTATAAAAATGATGAGGTGTTTTTTAAATGGTTAAGCAATAGAGATCAACAGTCAATTTGTAAACCTCATTAGTGGCTTAATTAATCATTAACAGGTCAGACCTCATTACAAAATCTGAAAATGCTTCAGAAAACCTTGCTTTTGAGAAACTACTTGTTCCCGACACATGCCCAAGTGCCTCCTTAAAGTGAAACTTAGTCCATCTAAGCCAGCAAGGTATCAATGCATTGAAAGTATTTCCATCCATAAAGGAGTAACTATCACACCTCCCATACTTGAGTTATACAAAATATGATAGTGGGAGTTGAGTTACTATAAACTTAAGAATAAAAATTCCTCATGGGTAAAGAACCTCTGGTCCATCCGGCCTACTATGTATCCTACGTTTAAACACCTCACACACAAATGTAAAGTTTCACTGATCTATTTTTATTGGTATCCAATTGCAATGTCTTGATATAATCTAATGTCATAAGTAGATCTGGGATCAAGAGTAATAGAGGGAATGGAGGGGAGGCAAAACAATGAAGTAGTGGTATTGTCACTGAACTGGTAACCCACACACACAGCCAAAGTTCTGGGGACATGGCTTTAAATCCTACCCATGAAAGATGATGGAGCTTGAATTTAAGACATCTGGAATTTTAAAAAGATGATGACCTTGAAACAATAGTATAAAAGCTTATCCTGTTCACTAATGCCCTTTAGCCAGTCATCATCCTGACTTTGAAAAATATCACTGTTTCCAGGGTCAAAATCCTGGAACTTTCTCCCCAGTAGAATTGTGGGTGGGGTGCGCCTACACAAAAAAGACTATAGCAGTTCAAGAAGGTAGTTCACAAACATTATCTCAAGGAAAATTAGGGATGGGTATGAGGGCTAATTCTGATTCCTGTGACATGCAATTCCCTGAGTTAATAAACCTAATATCAGCTGAAACTTACATAACTGGCCACATCAGCAGTCTGGTTCAATATACGTTTATCATCACCAATGGAGAAGTGGAACTAGGAAAGAATCAGTGTACTCCTCCGAACCTTGTTCATAACAAACCTGAGCCAGAATGTCAGTAGCCAGCCACTTTCAAAAATGAGCTCTAAACTTTCCAACCCAGAGTATATCCTGTGTCCCTGCTTCCCTTTCTTCAGATTCCTTTTAAATGTCATAACCCATCAAGGAGATCAAGCAAAACTAGAATCAATGGTTATCCGGAGAAAAATCTCTGGGAGTCAAACCTGACACTTGGGAAGATGGTTATGGTTATCGAGGTCAGTCATCTCCGCTCCAGAACATCTCTGCATGAGTCCTTCAGTTAGTGTCTAAGGCTCAGGCCATCTTCAGCTCCTTCATCAACAACTTTCCCTCCATCCTAAAGTCCAAAAGTGGGGATGTTAGTCAATAATTGTGCAATGTTCAGCACCATTCATGTTTCCTCAGATACTGAAGCAGTCCCCATATTAAAATGCAACAAAATCTGGACAATATCCAGGCTTGGGCAGATAAGTAATGTAATATTCATAACAAACGAATGCCAGGCAATGACCATATCCAATAAGAGACAAACTAAACTTGACATTCAATGGGCATTAACATCACTGAATCCTTCACTATAAACATCCTGGGGGACTTACCATTGACCAGAAATTCAATTGGACTCACCACATAAACACAATGGCTATAAGAGCAGGTCAGAGGCTAAGAATACTGTGGCAAGTAACACAACTCCTGACTCTCCAAAGTCTGTTCACTATTTATAAGATGCAAGTCAGGACTATGATGAAATACTCTCTACTTGCCTAGAAGGGTGCAGCTCCACCAAAACTCATTCAGCTCAATACCATCCAGAACAAGGCTGTCTGTTTGATTGGCATCACATCCACAAACACCCATACCCTCCACCAGCAATGTTTAGTCGCAGCAGTACCTTTACAAGAAGCATTGCAGAAGTGCAGCAAAGATCCTCAGGCAGCACCTTTCAAATGCACAATCAGTTCTATCTAAAAGGACAAGGGCAACAGATTGATGAGAACACCACTACTTGCAAGGATCCTTTCAAGCCAGTCACCATCCTGACTTGGAAATATGTTGCCCTTCCTTCACTGTCACTGGGTCAAGATCCTGAAATTGCATCCCTAATGGCATTGTGGGTCAACCGACAGCATATGGACTGCAGCGCTTCAAGAAGGCAGCTCACCACCACCTTCTCAAGGGCAAATAGGCATGGGCAATAAATGCTGGCCATTACACAAGTAAATAAGAGATAATTGAAACTTTTCCTGCATTGCACCTACGTCCAATAAACAAATGTCCCTACATTGTGATACCACGAGCAGCTCCATAGTAGCAGAAACATTGGCAGAAGACTTTCTGACTTCTAGGGGAAAAGGGATTCCCTCGCTCCTGACCATCAACTGGACCAAAACTTTCAGAATGTTTCCAGGTACCCAGACACCCAATCAGACAACTCTTAAAGCCATTTATTTCCTTGCTGTTGGTAGCTGGATATCACTTCCTTTTAGGAAATGCTGAGCGTTTTTAAATGGTGTCCGTGAATCTCAATTTCTCACTCCTCTATTACAGACATGGGCAACTGGCTCAACAGCTGAACGGTGATAATGAGTTAGGAACATCAATGATCGTTACAATCAATCAAATTTCTTGGCTGATCTATTACTCATGTGACGTGCCTGTTCATTTGATCAAAAAATATACTTGATGTTTCAGATGCACAACACACCTATTAAAAATAACCATTATATCTTTCTCAACTATTGTAACATAACCCACCAATTTCAGCTCACCTTTTTCAAACAGCAAAAAGCATTCCAGATTGTTTATAGCCATTTATCTTTTCCTTCACTTGTCCTGTCTTTTTCACTTCACATTCACATCATTCATGATCATGATGAATTGAATACCTGCCTTATCCTGTTTGGAAATTTCTTCAGAAGAATTTCCACACTGCACTAAACGTAAAGAAACTTAACCCATCAAAAGACTTGATGAAATTGCAAATAGGTTTAACTGGCTGAGCAGCCTAACTCAGGTTTCCAATTGTAAAGTTACTGGTTGAGATACTTTAACTTCTGATTCCTTTAATTAGAGATTTGCTTATTCTTTGAGGACCAAACCCGTGAAACATTTGAATTTTATCTCACACTATTTAATTAATAATGAGATCATGATCAAGAAACACATGAGCTGTGTGTACATTGATCTAGAAAGGGCTCAAACCCACTTTCAGGTAAAAATGCACTGATGAGCAAGGATACCAAGCAAATCTGGGCATGAGAAAAACAAAAATGAGCAGCGAGAAAGCAATCATCAGGCTTATCTTGAGCCTGGGATAGCAAAGGGGTGTGGGAGGCTGGAAAAGTATTGCCTGTTTGGCAGATGCCCATAGTTTCAATGTGGTGTTGAGAGAAAAGCTTCTTCCGACTTCATATTCTGGTTGTTTTTTCTTTCAAAATTCATGTCCAAGCCATCCACTTAGAGTCCAGGATCAAGGAGCATTCCAGATTATAGGCTCGTATTGTTTGGGAGGGGTTTTGTGGAGAGGGTGGTTCAAGGGGACAGCGGAGAAGAGTGGCTCTCAGTAGAACCTCCCTACCTACATCCCACACTCAGGCACTGAGCACCTTTGAATGAGAAAGCCCTCCTCCCTCGATCCTTTGCCTCCAGGAGACCGCAAGTAGGCTGCTCAGTTTGTATATCATGGAAATCTCACACTGGATTAATACCAGAGGTGATGAGCGTTTACTAATCGGCCACTTCAGGATCTCGATTGGTGGTGAGCCAGGAAAGTAGGCATTGGGTCCTCCCATGCCACATGTAATTCTGGCAGAGGTAGGACAGTAGACAGACAGGAGGCTGGAAGAACGTAGCAAGCCAGGCAGCATCAGGAGGTGGAGAAGTCAACATTTTGGGTGCAATCCTTCTTCAGTCCTGGGGAAGGGTTAATACCCGAAATGTTGACAACTCCACCTCCTGATGCTGCCTGACTTGCTATGTTCTTCCAGCCTCCTGCTCATCTACTTTGGATTCCAGCATCTGCAGTCATTTTTGTCTTTAACCAAGAGGCGACACGGTGGCAAAGTCAGGTATTTTATCATTCTGCCAACTAAATATCTTTTCTACTCCAAACAAACCACAAAAAGGACCTTAATTTTCACCCATATAGTAGAGAAGCAAGCCATCCAATTCACTGAGTTCATGCTAACTCACTGGAGAGCCATCCACTCAGCCTCTCTACAGTCCTTCATGTTCATTTCTCTTGTGCTCATCCATTTGAAATCATCAATTGCCTTCACTTCCACCATCTTTATATGAAGTGAGTACCGGGTCATTGTTGCTCAAATCTCTTCTGGATTGCCTTCCAAAACCCTTAAGTCTATGTTCATGGGACTTTCAGGGTGACATGAATATGATGGAAAAGAAGTTGATGAGATTTGCCTCTAGCAGATCTCCTGGGCAGAGAGGATTATGAAGACGTTTGGGTTTCTCTGAACTTATTTGAGGGCTAATAACGAGAACAGCAAGGATGAAAGAACACAGTGGGGTACTGGATTCAGATAAGGGAAATGAGAGGAGATGTGTTAAGATATAACAAAGGAGGGGAGGCAGGAGAAAAAGTAAGCTAATAGAAATGAAAGAAAGATAAAGAAATGGGATGACTTGTAAAGCAGAATCACAATTTTAATGGTTAGCAAATTAAGAGTGTCTTCATTCTAACATGACTTCCATCTTTGACAAAGAAGTGGCTCTGACCCCAAGCAATATTGTAGTGTCACAATTATTTGTAGCATTTGGTCCACTCACCAGTTCCAATGGAGAGTCCATTGTTGTTAGTAGTGAGCATTGGGGGTCTCTCTGTGCAGCCTGGTGGTGGTATGGCTGCTGTGTTTCTCTCATTTGTTGATTATAATAATAAACTTGTCCACTTTCATTAAATAAACCTAGCAGCATCAGAAACTTGCAAGTTGCTCATTGATCTGGGTCTGCCATCATTTCTCCTGTCTGTAACCGCAGGGAGTCCATATAACAAGAATAGGATATCCCTGAGTATACATTTAAGTCATAAATATATTAGTTATGTACTTATTTATGTATATACCCATGATAATATATAAATATTACCCTAAGCTTACAGATCTATATCAATGTATACATTTTCAATACTGGTTGAATCCAGTCCCATTCCTCTCCCATTCTTTAACTTGTAATCTGTTCAAATGGTCGTTATCTCATGTAAAATATTTCTTGGATTTCAATAACATCCGCAGAATGTTTCAAAAAAACTTGATTGTATTGACAGCAATTTTCCAGTTCATCCTGTCCCAGAGTCACAACATCCTTCCCCAGACATACAGAAAACCTGAGTGGGTTGTGGAAGTTGTCTGCTGTAGTAACTGAAGATCTGTTGGCTGATACCTCAGGAGGTGTGAGGTGGTCCACAAGTAAATCAAAGTTATGCAAAACCCTGGGAGTATTTGAAATTTACTTTACACTGTCATTAAAAAAAAGCAATTTGGATTGGATGGATTTTTACTTCCCCTTGAAATCAATGAGATTGAAATTATTTTGCATTTTTGCTGTATAATCCACAGTCTGTCTGACTTTGATGGAAATAAAAATTGAGAGAAACATGAATCTGGCTGCTGATTAAGTTTACACTAAAACACAAAGCCAAAGTTATACCTTGTATGTTGGTACTCACATATCTCGTGCTACGATTTGGAGATGCCAGTGTTGGACTGGGGTGTACAAAGTTAAAAATCACACAACACCAGGTTATAGTCCAACAGGTTTAATTGGAAGCACTAGCTTTCATCAACCACCTGATGAAGGAGCAGCACTCTGAAAGCTAGTGCTTCCAATTAAACCTGTTGGACTATAACAATCACAAAACCTTTTTTAAAAGTTGCATTCTCAGGTTAACTGTAACAATTGGTTAAAAATCACACAATACCAGGTTATAGTCCAACACTGTTGGTTTAATTAGAAGCACTAGCTTTCGAAGCACAGCTCCTTCATCAGTTGGTTATGGAGTATACAATTGTAAGGCACAGAATATATAGCAAAAATTTACAGTGTGATATAACTGAAATTATACATTGAAAAATACTTTGATTGTCTGTTGAGTCTTTCATCTGTTCGAATACCATGATAGTTTCACTTCTTTCATGTGAAAATCACAAAACCTTTTCTTTTAAAGTTGCATTCTCAGGTTAACTGTAACAATTGGTGTTAGCTAGACAATATGTTGAAGGTGTTAGCCCCCTGTGTTCTCTGTCTATGCCATGATGTTTAGACTAATTCTAATCTAAAAAGTGAGATAACAGAGTTTTACATGAATTCATGCAGTTTTTGAGCAAAGTACAATGTAACTCTGCAAGTACAAATTCATCCCATAAGATATATGTGTGCATGTGGGTCTTTGTGTCTGGGTGTGTGTGCGTTTGTCTGGGTTGGGGGTTTTGAGTGTGAGAGAGAGTGTATATGTGTGTGTAGTGAGTGTAGAGTGTCTCACGTTTGGTATAGGAGTGCCTGTGTGTGTGTGTATGCGTGTGTGTGTGCATGTGTGTGTGTAGGAGTGTTGGTATGTATGTATAGTGCAGTGGGGTCACCTGTAATGTGACATGAACCCAAGGTCCCGGTTGAGGCCCTCCCTATGGGTACCGAACTTAGCTATCAGCCTCTGCTCGGCCACTTTTCGCTGCTGCCTATCCTAAAGTCAGCCTTGGAGGATGGTCACCAAAAGGTCCGAGGTTGAATATCCTGGACCACTGAAGTGTTCCCCAACTGGGAGGGAACACTCCTGTATGTTAATTGTTGTGTGGTGCCCATTCATCCGTTGCTGTAGCCTTTGCTCGGTTTCCCCAATGTACAATGCCTTAGGGCATTTTGCTCGGTTTCCCCAATGTACAATGCCTTAGGGCATCCTTGCCTGCAATGTATAAGATAGACAATGTTGGCTGAGTCACAAGAGTACCTGCCGCGTACAAGGTGGAAGGTGTCCCCACGTGTAATGGTGGTATCCATTTCCACACTCTGATAGGTGTTGCAGCGCCTACCGTGACAGGGTTGTACGGAGTTGTCCTGAGAGCCGGGCAGCTTGCTACGAACAATGATCTGTTGGAGGTTTGGCGGTTGTTTAAAGGCAAGCAGTGGCGGTGTGGGGAAGGTCTTGGCGAGGTGCTCATCCTCATTGATAATGAGTTGCAGTCACAAAGAACATGGCGTAGTTTTTCAGCTCCTGGGAAGTACTGAACAACAAAGGGTACCCTGTTGATTGCAGCACGTGTCTGTCTCCTGAGGAGGTCATTACGGTTCCTTGCTGTGGCACGTCGGAACTGGCGGTCGATGAGTTGAGCATCATACCCTGTTCTTATGAGAGCATCCCTGAGTACTTCCAGGTGCCCGTCACGGTCCTCCTTATCTGAGCAGATCCGATGTATGCGTAGAGCTTGTCCGTCGGGGATGGCTGATTTAATATGTTTTGGGTGGAAGCTGGAGAAGTGTAGCATTGTGATGTTGTCTGTGGGTTTGCAATAGAGTGTGGTGCTGAGGTGTCCATCCTTGATGGAGATGCATGTGTCCAAGAATGAGACAGATAGTAGAGAGTAGTCCATGGTGAGCTTGATGGTGAGATGAAACTTGTTGATATCACTGTGATATACCCCCCAACACACACACACACACACACATAAAGATCCACATGCACACATATACACATACGCTTGTTAGGTGAATTTGTACCTGCAGAGTTACATTGTACTTTGCTAAAAATCTCATGAATTCATGTAAAACTCTGTTATCTCACTTTTTAGATTAGAATCAATCTAAACATCATGGCATAGACAGAGATCACAGGGGGCTAACACCTTCAACATATTGTCTAGCTAACACCAATTGTTACAGTTAACCTGAGAATGCGACTTTTTCAAAAGGTTTTGTGATTTACACATGAAAGAAGTGAAATTATCATAGTATTCAAACAGATGAAAGACTCAACAGACAATCAAAGTATTTTTCAATGTATAATTTCAGTTACATCACACTGTAAACTTTTGCTATAAATTCTGTGCCTTACAACTGTGTCCTCCACAACCACTTGATGAAGGAGCGGCGCTCCGAAAGCTAATGCTTCCAATTAAACCGGTTGGACTATAACCTGGTGTTGTGTGATTTTTAATCTCATGTTACAGCCACATATAGTCCCTGAGATCATGTAAAATTGACAGATAAATATTGATCACAGTAATGTTCCATTCATACAAAAAGGTGATACTTTCATGGCAGTGAGGGCCAATATGCTCTTAACTCTTCTGGCACCTTCTGCTTTGTTGAAGTATGTTTATTTTTTTCTGTGAATCAGGGCAACCTTTTGTTGTGCTGTGCCTTTCAAAAAGTTGGTATGTACAGGAGAAATGTTTATCAATGGTGAAACCTCCCTGACAGTGACCCCACCACTGCTAGATTTTGCTAAGGTGAGTGATTTCTACAAATGTGCAAAATATCATACTCTGATTCTTTGAGAAGTTCTAACATTAATGCAACAGGAGTCTAGAGATCACTGAGATAGTTGATATGAACTAGTCCTGGGAAATTTCCTGTGGAAAATGAGTGACATTATCCATGCAATTGTTGTAAAGTGAAAGCTGGATGAACATACCCTGACTAACCTTGACCAGTTTGCACTAAGCATTTTTAACTTTGGTGCATTATGTGGTGAGATAGGCAAAGGGGACAGAGCCAGAGAAAGGTCCAACACAACTTTATTAAACACAATATTTATCAGATTCTACAATAGAACTTTAAACAAAGTCTATTGATCTCATCATAGGATTCCTCAGTAAACAGTCTTAAATCTATCTCTTAAATCTGTTCTGAAGAAGGGTCACTGGACCTGAAACGTTAACTCTGATTTTTCTCCACAGATGCCAGACCTGCTGAGGTTTTCCAGCAATTTCTG
This sequence comes from Chiloscyllium plagiosum, assembly GCF_004010195.1. Taxonomy (NCBI): domain Eukaryota; kingdom Metazoa; phylum Chordata; class Chondrichthyes; order Orectolobiformes; family Hemiscylliidae; genus Chiloscyllium; species Chiloscyllium plagiosum. The sequence continues at coordinate 46,733,486 of NC_057721.1, forward strand.
CTTTTGAGTCTTTAATCTATACAACTATCTATTCCTGACACACACGTCCGAGGATTCGCTGCATCCTATCATAAATCCCTCCCGCTATTTGAACTGTTTGTCTGAAAAGGCTAGTAACAGCAGTTCACTAAGGCATGGAGAGAATGTTCCTTGGTCTTTGAGGGTTGGCTGATGTTTCAGGATCTGCACTTGTCAAATGAGGTTTCCCCTGTCATCTAGGACTATTTCTGGCCATCAGGTCATCTCTCTGAGATGCTCTTCTCCGGTCAGTTTGTTGATGCTCACCAAGAAATACAAGGAGCTGGAGATGCTGAGCAGCTTATTTTTTTCGGCTAAGTGGGAACAGGTTTTCTGGGGAGTGTACCACTGCAACACATAACAGTTACTTTTGCCTTATCTTGCCACATTTGCCACATTAACTATCGACCCTGCCCCTATGGCATTTCTCAGGTTTGATTCCGGTCCCATCTTAATGCCTGCTGATGACAAAACAACCTGTTACTCTGGCTAATTACTGAAAGGCCATCATCCCTGCAGTCTCCACCATCTTTAAGAGGCCAGATGAGCAATGGCATTCCAAAGCTTCACTGCGTGTTCAAGGACAAATTTGAAACTTATTGGAAAAGGAAAGGATGGCATGGTGATTCTCTGACAGGGAACTAGAATCCTGGCCATGTGAGTGGTCAATAGGAGAAGAGTGCCTTTCCTGGAGGATAACAGAAGGGGCAGCCTGGCTTGAGGTCACCACCAAGGTTAGTGACATCTCCACGGTCCAGAGGAATGGCTAGCAGTGCCAAAAGAAGGTCATTACGTAACCCCTAATATTTAAAAAAAAGGAAGCAGAGAGGAAAGAGGAATTTTAGGCTGACATCAGTACGGGAGAAAATGCTAGAATCCATTACCAAAGATGTAATAGCCGATGAATTGGAAGACAGTGACAAGATCAGACATAGTCAGCATGAATTGATGAAAGAGAAATCATGCTTGCAAATCAACTGGGATTTTTCAACACTGTAATCAATAGAGTTGATAAGTGGAGCAGGTGGATTTGTTTTACTTGGACTTTCTAAAGGCTTTTGATAAGGTCCCAAGATGTAATGAAGGCTTAGCAGACAGATTCCTTGGTTACAGGACCAATGCATGAAAAGAGACTGGAGATTATAGGACTACATACACTGGAATTTAGAAGAATGAAGGAAGAATCTCATAGTCTATCAGGACTACACAGTGTAAACACAAGAAGGATGTTTTTGATAATCAAGGACCGAGGGGCATCATTTAAAGAAACAGGGCATGCCATTTAGGACTGAGATAAGGAGAAATCTCTTCACTCAGAGGAACATTGCAACATAGAAACAGGAGTAGGCCAATCGGCCTCTTAAGCTTATTTCACCATATACTGAGATCATGGCTAATCCATGTCCTAACTTCATATACCTGCTGTTGGCCTACATCCTTTAGTATCTTTGCCTAACAACAATTTATTTATCTCAGATTTAGCATTAACAACTGATCCAGCATCCTCTGCTGTTTGTAGAAAGGAGTTCCAAAGGGTGGAAGTGTTTCCTAACATCTCACATGAACAGTCTGGTCCTAATGCTCAGACTATCAGCTCTCATTCTAGAATCTCCACCCAGTGCAAACAGTTTATTTTTATCTACCCTGTCTTTTCCCATTAATAATTTGAAAACTTCGATGAGATTACCCTTTACCCTTTAATGTGGCAGAAAACAGCCCTAATTTGTACAATCGCTCTTCATAACTTAACTCCTGAAGTCAAGGTATCATTCTTGTCGACCTACATTATACTCCCTCCAAGTTCAATACATCCTTCCTATGGTGCAGTAACCAGATCTGCTCTCAGTACTCCTAGTGGGATTTAAACATGGTTTTATAAAACTACAGCATAATTCCTGCCTCCTTATATTCTGGAGGGAATTCTCTGCTATGGAAAACAAGTGAGGCCAAAACATTGGATGTTCTCAAGTAGGAGTTAGATATAGATCTTAGTTTTAAAAAGATCAAAGAGTATGGAGAAAGCAAGAAAGTCGCTGTTATTTTCTGTGTTTCTAATGTATTCAGATGGCTGGAGACTGGATGGCTGGAATTTGCAGGTCCGTGTCATGTGCAGTACCTGGGACTGTTTGTCTGCCCTGAAAAGTCTCCATAGCGGTGCAGCCCCATTCCTCACAGGTCGAAATACTTGCCTCATTCAGTCTGAGTGTGGTTAGAGCCATTTTCTTCTCCATTGCACATTTTCGATTTCAGGCATGATGGAAGGTAACATTAGGGTTCCTGGCTTTCCGTCTCCACCTGACTGTTTCAGTGAGTCCCCAAACATCCGAATCACCTTCATGCTAACCCCTCCTGTAAACTCAGAGACTTTGCATTTCCCCCAGCCAACTCATTGATGCACCTCTGCAGCTGACTTCTCCCACAGACCCTAGCACTGACTTCCCGGCATCACACCCCTCTCCCTACCACCCAAAACCAGACTGCTCCTTACCACGGATAAATTTCCCTCCGACACAATCTCCTTCCCAGCCATGCATTACCATATTCCCCACATGCACATGCTGTTACAATCCCACCTCCCCACCCAAAACTGTCATCATTCCTTCCCCACGGCCTGCAGCCCCCAGTTCTGAAAACATATTTGCTGAGTCTGACTGCACCCCATCTGCCCCCAGCAGTCTCCATTTTCCTTTTGTTTCTGCAGGCGGAGATAGAAGATTGACTGTGGTGCACCCACAAATGACAGCCCAAGACAACAAGTGCCCAGAGCCCTGACTGGAGGGTATATATTTCCTGGTGACGTTAGCCCCACTCCCTCCCAATCCTCCAGGCTGGCGACTCGGAGTCACAGGACTGACTGTGACCTACTCTGATAACTGCAGAGGCACAGGTTCCCCTGACAGAGAACACAGCAAGCAGATGCTTGATTGTGGCCAATCCACTGGACCGCAATGGGAGGCTTCCCTTGACTTCCTGTGAATGGCTGACTGACAGGTACCTCTCAGAGGCTGAGACATGGTGCTTGATGCTCATGCAGTGTGTTTACATGGAACATAGGATCAGAAGTAGACCATTCATCCCCTCAAGCCTGTTCTGCCATTTAATGAGATTATGGCTGATCGGTGGCTACACTGCCACCAGCTATCATCTACAATGCTGCTATCAGCAAATTTGGATATATGACTTTTCACGCCACTTTTTAAATCATTAATAAATAATGCGAGTATTTGAGGCCCTAAGACAGACACCATAGGTCATATCCTGCCTGTTTGAGAACCTACCCATTATCTCTATTTTGTGCCGCCTGCTACTCGACCACTATCACAGTCATGTCAGTAATTTGTCTGGAATTCTTTAGGCTCCTACTTTAGTTAACAGTCTCTTATGTGACACTTTATCAAATGCATTCTGAAAGTCCATATAAACAACTTCTGTAGACAATATCCAGCCACTATCTCAATCACTTCTTCACAAAATTCCATACGATTTGTTAGGCATGATCCATCTGTTATGAATCCATGCTGGCTCTCCATGATTAAGTGAAAATTCTCAAGGTGTTCAGTTACCTCATCCTTGATTATAGATTCCAACAATTTCTCATCACAGATGTTAGGCTAACTCGTCTGTAAATTCCTGGTTTTCCTGTTACACACAGCCTAAAAACCACAGTGACATGTGCAATTTTCTAATACAGAGGGACAACTCCTGTATATCCAGGGAACTCTGAAAGACTATACTTAGGTTATCTCCAAGTGCCCTCTACTCTTTAACATCCTCAGATGGACATGGTTGGGTCCTGGAGAATTGTCACTCTTTAATTCCATTAATTTCCTCATTACACCATTTTACTTGCAGTAATTTTATTCAGTCGCTGTCCCTGATCTACTATTAATTTCCTCATGACTTCTGGCAAGCTATCCTCCTTTTTTTATTGTAAATACTGAGGCAAAGTAATTATTCAACATGTCTTCCATTTCTCCATAGTCATTGGCAACATTCCCATTTTCGGTCTTTAGCGGGCCAACACTTGCCCTTTATGTAAGTATAAAATTTCTTCTCATTGATTTTGATGTTCATTGCAAGTTCCCTTTCATAATCCCCTTTAGTGGCTCTTATAAGCCACTTTGTGACCCCTTGTTGATGTTTGTATGTTCCTATTTAACAGGATCTGTGTTTTTGTTTTGCATTTGTGTCAGCCTTTTCTTTTACTTTTATGCTATCTCTTATCTCTTTAGTTGTTCATGGATTTTTTTTCTCTGTGACATGGAGCTTTTCCTTCTCAGTGGTATAAATGTTTTGTGATGTTTCTTTAAACATCCTCTACCATTCTTCAATTGTTTTACCCATTAACAGATTTTCCCAGTTTACTGTGAACTGTCCCTGTTTCATTTCATCAAACTTGGCCTTACCTAAATATAAAACACTTGTTTTGATTCACGCTTTTTGTTTTCCAATGTTCCATTGAATTTGATCATGTTATGATCATAATTCAATCTGGCTTATTACTACACAAGCTGCTGGCACATGTTGCATTTGTGCTCTTGGTGTAGCACTCTACTTTTCAGTAAGCCTCCTTAACTGAGGACTGCTTAGCAGCAATGCATGCTGCCTGCTTGACTGTGCTACTTGACACAGCAAGGCAAGGCATGGGTGCTGCAAACATTACATTAAGCAAGCAAGCATTAAGAGAGCAAGCCGGCAGCCTCAAAGGGCAGCCTGGTCTAATCCATGGGCTGAGTACCTGTCCTTGTCTACAATGTGTCCCTGCTGCAGCTTTTTAATGCTAGTTGAGGTGCATCTCTGCAGTGCAAGTCGGTTCTTCCAAAACGCCCTGCCAGTGTATCAGAGAGATACCATGTTGGTTGAAAGGGATTACCAAAGGCTGGATGCTTGCAGCTGGTGTCTGTAGATTGATCCCTGAGCTGCACTTTTTGCATGCAACATGGATGTTGTTCAGAGGAAGTGGGGAACTGAATCTGCCAGGTGCCTGCTCTAGTTTCTATGTTGAGTATTTTTGACATCTTCGAGGAGAAAGTGAGGTCTGCAGATGCTGGAGATCAAAGTTGAAACTTTATTGCTGGAACAGCACAGCAGGTCAGGCAGCATCCAGGGAACAGGAGATTCGACGTTTCGGGCACAGGCCCTTCTGTGCCCGTGCCCGAAGGGCCTGTGCCCGAAACGTCGAATCTCCTGTTCCCTGGATGCTGCCTGACCTGCTGTGCTGTTCCAGCAATAAAGTTTCAACTATTTTTGACATCTAGCTTGGTTGACGAATTTGATAAGACAGAAAGATGAATATTAATACAGTGAGTTGGGCAGTAAAAAACACAATAAGTTCCTTTAATTGACAGCCTGCCAATGCCTAGTGAGAAACTTTCTGTGCTTTTGCAAAAAGAGTAAAAGATGGACCATGATGCTCCTGATGTAGAGATGGGCCTCACCAGACCTCTTGTCCAATTCTGCCACAAATCTCACCAAAGCCCATTTGCTCAGATGCTAATAAGATTTCACCTTTGTCTCTGGATGAGGAGTCTGCAACTTAGGTCTGAAATGAGAAGAAACACCTGTACTCTAAGGATTGTGAATTACTTAGATCTCTATTGCAGAGGGCTATGAATGCAGAGTTATATTCATGATTGAGATCAGTAGATTTTTGAACCCAAAGACAATCATGGGACTTAGGGAAGGGGAAAGGTCATACTGAGGCTGAAAATCAGCCTTGATCTTATTGAGTGGAGGTGCAGGCTTGAGAGTTTCTGTGGTCTACTCCTACTTTTATTAACTGCTTCTTTTATGTTCTTAAATATATATATAAATACAGAATCAATGTGTAAGTCATGAATGGCTGCTATTGATATTTTCTAATCAACTTCTTCAGAGTACATTATAACACAACTCTGGAGTTAATGAGACTTGAACCCAGGCCTCCTAGCTCAGAGTGACAGACACTAGCACTGTCACCAGAGTCCTGCTCAAAAATGTCATTACAACCTCTGGGTGCAGGCAGAACTTGAACCAGAGTCCCCTGGTTCAGGAGGCAGGGACACCACCACTGCATTGGTGCAGTTTCAGATCTTAAAGTTGTGTTTTTTTGAATAACTTAGACTTACGTTCTCAAGAACTTTAAATTTATAGCGTGTCCTAAATCCATAATATATAATCACGTGATAACTGTTCTTTTTCCTCCACAAGGTTACGCTGACACATGGTGTCGATATTTAGTCTTTTGTTTCACAGATAATAGAAACCTACAAATCAGCATGTTCTATTTTAAAAGATTGCTTTCCATTGTCAAATACAGTGTCAGTATTCTGATGAAAAGCCTTTGACACTGTCAACCGTCAAGTACTTCAATGTTCCTCTGAGACCTGTGATGGAATTTTACTAATGATTAACAAAGTAGCCAGCAAGTGAGGTTGCTTTCTTCATTAAACATGTGTATAACAAATTCTTTACCTTGGCAATCTTCCCTATTCTTTTTCAGCCAGCATACTGTCTGGGTCAGCTTCCATGTGGTTGAGCTGTTCGTAAAGCCTATGTAATGGTTGCACCTGCCATGGTGTGCAAAGCTCTAAACAGCAGGTCATCAGGATGATGTCATGTCCCTCTCCACAATGTGTACTGTATATGAGTTAAAGCATTTGCCTTAGGGGAGAGATTGTGAAACAATACACAGTTAAACAAAGAGTTTTTAATTTACTTTATAACCAACATAAAAATTATTTTATTGCTAATCAAGAACCTCCTGTATTCATTTGCAGCACACATGTAACATATTAAGTGTCTTATATTGAATCAGAATAAATACTTGAAAATTGGATTGAGATATATACATAATATATTATACATACACACAACACACACATAAAAGATTCCTGCCCACTGGTTGCCAAGGACTACTTAGTTTTTGAGTGGGCCTCAAAAGGGAAGATCTCCTCCCTAAAACAGGAGAATTGTTTTAAATATTTAAATTAAGATCTCCTGCAGGAGTCCCAACATACCTGTGTGGGCCAATAAACAGGGCTAGTGTTGCATGTACTGCACTCATTTAGTGTTGGCCTCCATATTCTTTATAGAAACTACAACACACTGCTCCCAAACAGCCCTATCTCTCCATTATTTTTGGTAGAAGATTATTCACCCAAGTCAGTCTTGTAGGTCAAGTGCGCAGCTGAAACTTGAACAATACCCTGCAAACTACCTCCAATTGCCATTTGGAGCTTACAATGATTATCTTCATGTTAATGCGATTAACAGAGGAAATAAATTAGGTATAAAATTTATCCTGGAAATGGATTCCGGGTGGCAGGTAAAACGGCATATGCGAATTTTAAAAGCACCCCCCACCACCACCCTGACACACACACACCAAATCAAAGTCCAGCCTGTCCCAATTTTAACTCCTGGATGCAGTGAGTTTGCAGCTTATCAGTAGCCTGCCTGAAAAAGGCTGCAAGAACCAGCTGCCTAACAGCTGTGAACATAGTCCCAGATGCCAGAAAGGTGGAGCAATGGAAGACTTGATGGAGCAGATTTAGCAGAAGATAATCTCCTGTCTTCAGGTAGCCGGAAAGCAACACCAACAGCTTATTCTCACAGATCACAGTTAGAATTGTAGTTAATGTCCAATGATGTTGTTAAACCCCAATTTGCACATTTTAAGAAGGATCCAACTGGTTTCAGGTGGGTCTATTACCATGTTGCATCTTAATGTGTAGTTTGCTTGTGTTGATTAAGACACATGTCTTTCAGTTTCAATGTCTCTGTTGAATTGATCACTTCCAGAGTATTTCGAATTATTGCTTTTCATTGAGTCTGAAATAGTTCACACTCTGTCTTAGCATCTTCACATTCCTTCATGGGAGTGCTGCTTTTAACAGAATGTGCATCTGTTTCCTTTGTTGTAGGCTACATTCAGACAATATCTCTGCAAATAAAGTTTAATGCTTTACAGTTGCTTTGGAGGAAATTGAAGCAGTTTAAGGAAGATGCTTTGATGTGGCTTGTGCTAAGACTCCAGCATTATTTTGTTTACTCCAAAATAGGCACAGAGTAAAACTCTCACATTTAGACACAATTGCCACACAGTCATTCTCATTCGGAGTGTATTCCTATCTGAGTTAGTACAAATTCTGATGATAGTCTGTGATGGCTTCTTCATTATATCTTCACAGCTATAGACTAACAGATCAGTCACAATAACTTCTGAGTTTGGAGAAGATTTGTAGCTCAGGTTGAGGTTTGCTTGCTCAGCTGGAAGGTTCATTTTCAGACATTTCATTACCATACTCGATAACATCTTCAGTGAGCTCTGGTGAAGTACTGGTGTTATGGCCCGCTTTCTAAAAATATGTTGAGGTTTCCTTAGGTTGGTGATGCCATTTCCTGTGTTGATGATGTCATTTCCTGTTCTTTTTCTCAGAGGGTGATAAATGGAATCCAAATCGATGTGTTTGTTGATAGAGTTCCGGTTGGAATGCCGTGTTTTTAAGAATTCTCGTGTATGTCTCTGTTTGGCTTGTCCTCGGATGGATGTGTTGTCCTAGTCAAAGTGGTGTCCTTCGTCATCTGTACGTAAGGATACTAGTGATAGTGGGTCATGTCATTTTGTGGCTAGTTGATGTTCACATATTCTGGTGGCCAGTTTTCTGCCTGTTTGTTCAATGTAGTGCTTGTTACAGTTCTTGCAAGGTATTTTGTAAATGACGATCGTTTTGCATGAGAATTCCTGGAAGCATGGTATTCCAACCGGAACTCTATTAACAAACACTTCAATTTGGATCCCGCCTATCACTCTCTGAGAAAAGGAACAGGAAATGACATCACCACAATAAATGACATCACTAACCCAAGGAAGCCTAAACACATAAATAGAAAGTGGACCATAACACCAGTTCTTTACCGGAGGCTCCATGATGTTACCTATTATGGTGATGAAACATCTGAAAATAAACCTTCTAGCTCAGCAAATAAACTTACATCCACAATAAGTTCCATTCCAGGAAGATCACTGACTATCATATGTTGTCTACGTTGATACTCTTCTGGAGAAATGGAAATAACAAATGGCATCTGCAACCATTTGTATCTCCCAAACAGCATCCAGAATTTAGTTAGAATGTGGCTGTATTTATCCAGCTTCATTTGCCAGTAATTCACATTAAGGCTAATTAAAAACCTTCGGAAAAATCTATTCAATGATTGGCATGGGGTAGTGAGATCTCTACACAGCCTTATTGAGATCCTTTCCTTCTATAGTTATTCTCAGTTTACCAGAGCTTATTTTTACGCTGCTATCGTGCTATTAGTACTGTTTAAGAAATAGTCACTTTCTTGATTACACCCTCTTTCCTAACTCTTCTACTCCAACTTATAGACTAGACTTGAAGGAAGCTTGATCTGTCCTCAGCAAATCCTGTGTTGGTCTCACACACTCAACCACTTTGAGACAATAAACACCAGGAAGATATCTAAGACCTGTAAAAACATCTTTCTAAATCTTTGAGGATCTGTTCAACAACCAATGGCTGAGTGAACAACAAAATACTGCAAATCTCTGCTGACATATTTAGAATTACTAGTTCCAATTTTAGACTTGTTTTAGCTGAGTTAAATGGATTTTGCTTTACTTCTACTATCTGGAACTCCAATTCTTCATTCTTCCCATTGCACTAGGCTCTCAGCTTTGTTTGTTCTCTTGGGATGACTGTCATTTCATCATGTCAGCTCAATCTTACCTTTGAAGGCTTCATTTTTGCATCATCACTTCAAGTGACTTCAAATAAAAGTGTAAAACAGATCATTGTTTCATGATGTTGCATGAAATGCTGGTACTTATCTGACCATAAGACCATAGAAAATAGAAACAGGAGTAGGCCATTCAGCCCCTCAAACCCACTCTGCCATTCAATAGGATAAAGGTTGATCCAACATTCATCTAGTCCACTTTCCGGCCCTATCCCATAATCCTTGATTCCTGTACTGATCAAGAATCTATCAATCTCAGCCTTAAATGTCCACAAGAACTTTGACCCCACAGTGGCAAGCAGTTCCCAAGACTCATAACCCTCAAAGAAGAAATTCCTCCTAATCTCAATCTTAAATTGGTGCTCCTTTATTTTGAGACTACACCCTCTGATCCTAGACTCTCCCATGAGCTTTTAATCTGGCAAGCCCTTAAGAATCCCATATGTTTCACTGAGATCATCTCTCACTCTTCTAAACTTCAATGAGTAGAGTCCCAACCTGTTTAACCTTTGCTCATAAGACAATCCCTCCATACCAGGGAGCATCTTAGTGAAACTCCTCTGAACTTCCTTCATTTGATACTCTCCTTCAACAGCCATTATTCATCAGTCATCATCCAACATATAAACCATTTATCACTTTTAAATCTGATGACATCAACCTGTTGCGTGTTGCAGAGTGATTTGTCTAAATCACTGGCTGACAGCTCTCCTTAAGCCATCTTTTTAGTCTTGTTTTGCTTTTTTCCAGGCAATCGGTTTCTTGCAAAGTGATTCATCCTCTTTCAGCGAGAGGATTAGTTTCCCATAGTTTCATAGTAATAGAAGCAGGAGTAGGCCATTTGGCCCATCGAGCCTACTCTGCCATTCATTAAGATCATGGCCGATCTATCCATCATCTGAACTCCTCTTACCTGCATTATCCCCATAACCCTTAATTCCCCTGCCATGCAAAAACTCATCCAACTGTGTCTTGAATATATTAAATGAAGCAGCGTCGACTGCTTCCTTGGGCAGAGAATTTCATAGATTCACTACTCTCTGGGAAAAACAGTTCCTCCTCATCTCTGTCCTAAATCTACTCCCCCTAATCTTGATGCCATATCCGCTAGTTCTAGTCTCACCCACCAGCAGAAACAACTTGCCTGCCTCTATCTTATCTATCACTTTCATAATTGTATGTGTTTCTATAAGATTCCCTCTCATTCTTCTAAATTCTAGTGAGTACAGTCCCTGGCGGCTCAATCTCTCCTTATAGGTAACCCCTTCATCTCTGGAATCAACTTGGTGAACTTCCTCTGTACTGCCCCCAAAGCCAGTATATCGTACTTCAAATAGGGAGACCAGAACTGTGCAGAATATTCCAGGTGCAGCCTCACCAAAACCTTATACGATTGCAGCAGAACTTCCCTGCACTTAAATTCAATCTGTCTAGCAATGAAAGCCAATATTCCATTTGCCTTACCTGATTACCTGTTGCACCTGCAAATCAACTTTTAGTGATTCATGTATGAACACTCCTAAGTCTGTTTGCATAACAGCTTGCTGCAATAATACTCTTACCTATTTTTACTTCTAAAGTGGATAACCTCACATTTACCAACATTGTACTCCATCTAGCAGACCTTGCCCACTCACTTAACCCATCTAAATCTCTCTGCAGACCGTCCACATCCTCTGCACAGTTTGCTTTTCCACTCAATATAGTGTCATCAGAAAATGTTAATATGTTACACTCGGTGTCCTCTTCCAAAACATTTATATATATAATGAACAGGGGCACAACACCGACCCCTGCAGCACCCCATTCACCACTGATCTCCAACCAGAGAAACACCCATTTATCCCAACTCTCTGCGTTCTATTGGTTAATGTGTCATCTATCCATTCCTCGCAACTCCATGAATTCTTATCTTATGGATGAGTCTTTTATGAAGCACCTTATTGAACGCCTTCTGGAAATCAAAGTGTGCAACATCCACCTGTTCCCCTCCATCCACCGTGCTAGTTACATCCTCAAAGAACTAAGTAAGTTTGTCAAACACAATCTTCCCTTCTCTTCTCTTCCTGAATCCATGCCTGATGGAACTCTTTCCAACCAGATGTCTACTATTTCTTCTTTAATAGCATTTCCCCGACTACAGATGTTATGCTAACTGCCTATAGTTACTACCTTTTGCCTACACCCCTTTTAAATGGTGGTTCAACATTCCCTCTCTTCCAGTTCGCCAGGACCTGCCCAGAGTCCAGTGAATTTTGGTAAATTACCACTAACTTATCTACTATAACTTCCACCATTTCTTTCAGCACCCTGGGATGCATTTCATCAGGACCAGGGACTTATCTACATTGAGACCTTTACGTTTACTCAACACTACCCTTTCGTGATAACAATTAAATTGAGGTCCTCGCCTCCCATCCTTAACATCATTCTTATGGACACATCTCCCACTATGAAGACTGACACAAAATAGTTATGATGGGCATATTGCATTTTGGCGAGCTTTGAGAAGATTTGGAGCTCAGATTGAGGTTCTGGATGTAGGTTTGCTTGCTGAGCTGGAAGGTTCATTTTCGATGTTTCATCACCATACTAGGTAACATCATCAGTGAGCCTCCAGATGAAGCACTGGTGGTAAGGCCTGCTTTCTATTTATGTAATTAGGTTTCCTTGGATTGGTGGTCATTTTCCGTGATTATGTCATTTCCTGTGGTAAATGGGATACAAGTTAGTGTGTTTGTTGACAGAGTTCCGATTGGAATGCCATGCTTCTAGGAATTCTCGTGAGTGTCTTTGTTTGGCTTGTCCTGGGATGGATGTGTTGTCCCAGTCAAAGTGGTGTCCTTTCTCATCTGTATGTAAAGATACTAGTGAGACTGAGTCATGTCTTTTTGTGGTTTGTTGACTAGGCCAGACCACTCAAAACATTTTTAAGCAGGCAGCCCAAGCCATAACTTTGCAATTTATTTCAGTAAGTGTGCAGTGAAAATTACCTGGATTAAGTTAGCGAGGTTGACTACCAGACTTAAAACAGGACAGCATGGTGACACAGTGGTTAGTACTGCTGCCGCACAGCGCTAGAGACCTGGGTTCAACTCTGGCCTCAAGCAACTGTCTGTGTGGAGTTTGCACATTCTCCCTGTGTCTGCGTGGGTTTCCTCCGGGTGCTCCGGTTTCCTCCCACAATCAAACAATGTGCAGGTTAGGTGAATTGGCCATGCTAAATTGCCCGTAGTGTTAGGTGAAGGGGTAAATGTAGGGGAATGGGTGGATTTCTCTTCAGAGGGTCGGTGTGGACTTGTTGGGGCGAAGGGCCTGTTTCCACACTGTAAGTAATCTAATCTAATTAAAGACAAAAAAATGTATTCACAAAATTATACAATGAAACACAAAGAACCCCTACAGAATTCAGTCTATACTTAAGTCTACACTTAAGTATGCTGTTCCGAATGTACACAACAGTCCCAATTAGCAAACCCCCTTTAAACCCTAGTCTAAATTGAACACATGCTTACAGGTTGAAGTTGAAGGGCAGAAAGAGAGAGAGAGAGTTAACAAACAACTCCCTGTCGAGCTCCCAAACTGTTCAGGACTGAACTAAACTGCTAAGCAAGAGAGCTGACCACTCCCCTTTTATTATACAGGTCACTTCTAAAGCATGACCATTTTGGCTTGAAGTCTCATCTGTTTACATATAAACAAAAGGCCTCTCAAAATCCTTTTCATCTCTGTACCATACTAGATGGATCGGAGCCCAGACTGGTTTATTACCCCTCTGAAAAATATCAAGGACAGAGTAATCTTGAGCCATGGAACAGCTTTTAGAAAAAAAAGGGACTAGCTTTGTGACACATCAGCCCTAAAAAAAAATGAACCATCAATACCAAAGGATGGCTTCATTTTTAATCTTTCAAAATACAGTTGGTAGTCTAAACACATATACATGATATGAACTATAAACATGCAAACATGCACAACCACATGCAAATTCAGGCCATGGTTCACCCACCACCGAAAGCCACCGTATCACATTCGAGTCTCGAAAACGCATCGGCAAACACGTTTTCGCAACCTGTCGCACGCACAATTGTCAAATTGAATGGTTGCAACAACAAGCTCCATCTAAACAGTCTGGCATTTTCGTCCTTAAATTTTCCACAAATGTCAATGGGTTATGATCAGTGTATACGATTGTCTCAGATGCATTGCTGGTAATATAAACACTGAAGTGTGATGCCAACACCAAGCTTGAAGTCTCTTTCTCCACCATTGACTGTTTCTATTGATGAACGTTCAACTTCCTGGTAAAATCCCTGATGGTGTTTCTATTCCCTCGTCATCCTCCTGCAGGAACATCACACCGACACCCACATCACTGGCATCGATAGCCACCTTGAAAGGCTTGGTGTAATCTGGTGTGGCTCATACTGCGGCAATGGTTAACACAGTTTTTAGGCTGTCAAATACCTTTTGACAGTCCGCTGTCCACTGAAATAGCTTGCCTTTTTTAACAATTCGGCGAGTGGAGCAGCCACACTGCTGAAGTTCGGCACAAACTTTAGGAAAATTCAACTCAGCTTTTGGATCTGTAGTACTGCTTTTTTTGTCGACAGTGTGGGAAATTCCCCAATTACTTTCATTTTCACATCCCGTGGGGCCATTTGTCCATGGCTAATAACATACCTAAGAAGGTGACTTGGGCTTTGGCAAATTCACTTTTAGCTAGATTTACCACCAAGCCTGCCTTCCAAAGTCAATCGAACAAGTCCAATAAATGCTGTGAACATTCCTACCATGAGTGACTAAAAATCACCAGGTCATCAATGTACACCACACAGTTGGGTAACCTGGTAATGACCTTATTAGTCAGTCTCTGAAATGTGGCTGGGGTGTTTAGCATACCAAATAGCATGACTTTGAACTGATATAGTCCATTTGGCATTATGAAAGCCAAAATCGCCTTTGCTGTCTCTGACAGAGGTACTTGCCAGTAGCCTCTGAGCAAGTCCAATTTAGAAATGTAAGATGCTTGTACCACTTTTTCAACACTGTCCTCCAACCGTGGAACTGGATATGCATCAGTTTTTATAACGGCTTTGACTTTGCGATAGTCCACACATAACCGTTGGGTACCATCTGGCTTTGGCACCATCACTATAGGTGAACTCCAGTCACTATAACTTACTTTGATTATGCCATCTTGGAAATGGCGCTCTACCTCCTTCTGAACCTGTGCCAACTTTAGAGAGTTATGCCTATAAGGATGTTTCTTATTTGGAACAGCATCTCCTACAGCTACATCATACACAATTAGGTTAGTACTTCTCAGTTTATTTCTGCATATCTCCCCATGTGATAGTAATAACTCTTTCAGGTCATTTCAATTTTCTTGTGGAAAGTAACTCAATAATTTATCTCAATTTTTGACATCATCCTCATTGTCCAATTTGATTTGAGGAATGTCCAATTCAGAATTCTCTGAACTTGGTTCTTCCTCCTGTGCTGTAATCATTAACACCTTCTCCTCTTGCTTTCCTTCCCTATCAAAATACCTTCTGAGCATATTTACATGACACATTCTATGAGATTTCTTCCTGCCCGGAATCCTTATCAAGTAGTTCACCTCACTCAATTTCTTCTCAATTTGATACAGTCCACTAAACCTTGCTTTTAAAGGCTCACCTGTTACTGGGAGTAACACCAATACCTTATCCACAACAGCAAAATTGCGAATTTGTGATTTTTTATTCGCTTCTTGTTTCATTGTATGCTGTTATATTTTTAAATACTGTCTAGCCAACTCTCCAGCTCTATTCAATCATTCTCTGAAATTTGACACATAGTCCAAATGGGTGGTCTCTGAATTCTGACTTATTAATTTCTCCTTAATCAGTTTTAACAGTCCTCTTACTTCATGCCTAAAAGTTAATTCAAATGGACTGAATTTGGTCAATCCATTCGGTGTTTCTCTGATCACATAAAGAACAAACAGAACTCCCTAATCCCAATCATCTGGATAGTCCTAACTATAAGACCTCAACATGGTCTTTAGTGTTTGATGCCATCTCTCTAGCGCTCCCTGCTATTCCGGATGGTATGCAGTAGATTTGAATTGCTTTATTCCTAAATTATCCATAAACTCCCTGAATAGTTAGGATGTGAAGTTTAATCCCTGATCTGACTGGATCTCCACTGGCAGTCCATATCTCGTAAAAACTTTAAATAATTCTTCTACAGTCCTTTTAGCTGTGACATTGTATAATGGGTTTGGACTGGAAATCTAGTTGACACATCCATTATTGTTAATAAATACTTATTCCCACTTTTTGTTTGATGTAGGGGACCTATGCAATCAATCAAGACACTTGTGAAAGGTTCCTGAAATGCTGGAATAAGTATTAAAGATGCAGGTTTTATTTCTGCTTGTGGTTTTCCAATTAGCTGACATGTATGACCCGTCTGTCAAAATTCAGTTACATCTTTGTGTAGTCCAGGCCAGTAAAAATGTCTTCATATTTTAGCATGTGTTTTCCCCACTGCAATTGACCTCCAAGTGGTAGCTCATGCGCCACTCACAGCACATCCTTTCTATACCCTACTGGAAAAACAATTTGATGAATCTCTGCCCATTTCTCATTTGCTTGAATGTGTGATGGTCTCCATTTCCTCAGTAAGACATCACTTGTTAAATAATAACACACAGGAATGCATTCGCTTTACTTTTCTGTAAATGCCTTTTGTTATAAATATTTTAACTCCTCATCTTTCTGCTGTAATCAGCCTGGCAGAGCAAAAGATACTTACATGTTTACCTATTTGCTCCTTCTCTGTTCCACTTATCTGATCGAAGGAAGATTCTGATAAAGCTATGTCAGCTTCCTTGTTTGTGCCTTTTGATTTCTCCTGCTTCAGCTTGTGCCTCTGTGATCTTGTAATCACACAATCAGTGAAAATTCTTGGATAAACATTCTTTATGTCTTCAGTTGCCTGCATCTTCACTGACTTTTCAACTAGAGTAGGCAGCATGCCTTCCAGTGAATCAGCTTTATCATTTGCAAGGACAAATTGTAGTTCTGGAGCTGAGAGTTTATCCAGTAATCCTACCACAAATTCTCTACTCTTCTCTGGACTCTCTAGCCTCACTTTACATAATTGAGCACTTTTTATCTCACCATGAATTCCTGTTACTAGCACCATCTCTGGCAATAGTCCTTCAGGAGTACATATCTCCTCATCCTTCAGCATTACAGACGGAGAGGATCTTGTGTCCCTTAATGTTGTAACTTCCTTACCCTCAGCTCCTAGCCTATGTGAATAAACTTTACCCTTGCACGTACATTTTTTAAGCAGATCTGGCACTTACTCCTTAATCAACCTCTAATCATCTTGTACACTCTGATGCAGTTGTCTAACTTCCATTGTGCTTTTTATTACTAGTCCAACAAAACTTCCAGGCATGTCCAGTTTTCCTACATCTGGCTTTCTCCTAGCCCACCAACACAATAGTTTTACATTACAATGACAATACTGGAGCTTTACAACTTCTTTGTCCCCCTCAAGGGTTTCTTTTTTAACCTGTGGTAAGTTATCCTTATGATCTTCACTGAGATCTACCTTTCCCTTTCCATGTGAGGATTTCTCTCTGACCCAATTTCTACCCCTCATGGACTGAAATTGATTCTAGAAGCCAATCCGAGTTTTATGGACCAGCTCATAATCATCAGCCACTTCAGCTGCTAACCTTGCTGTTTTAACTCTCTGCTCTTCCACGAGTTTGCAGCACTTCAGGCAATGAATTTTTGAATTCCTCCAAAATAATTACCTCTCTAAGAGCATCATAAGTTTGCTCAATTTTTAAAGCTCTTATCCATCTCTCAAAATTACTCTGTTCAATCCTTTTAAACTCAACATAGGTTTGACTAGGGTCCCTCCTTAGATTCCTGAAATGTTGCCTATAGGCTTCTGGTTTAAGCTCATATGCACTTAAAATGGCTATTTTCACCTCCTCATACTCCCCAGATACATCCTCTGATAGTGGTGAGAATACTTCAGCCGCCGTACCTACAAGTTTTGTTTGTATCAACACAACCCACATTGTCACTGCATTTGTTCAAATGAGATGAAAATGGCTTCCACATCCTTCTTATCAAATTTAGGCAATCCTCTCAAAATCCTTTTCATCTCTGTACCAAACCAGACCGATCGGAGCCCAGCTTCTGAAAAGAATCAAGGACAGTCTCCTTGAACCAAAGACCTGTTTCTCATGAGGCTTCTGACTACCAGGAACTTGCTCGTCCTCACTCTCTTCCTCATTAAGCCTACCTTCAGCCTTTATCTCAAATCTTTTATGCTGACTTTCCTTTTTAAGTGTCAGTTTTTGAATTTCAAAAGCCCTCCCTTTTTCTTTCCCTTCTGCTGCTCTCTTTTTCTCTCTGTTCTGCTGCTCTCTCTTTTTCCCTCTCTTCTGCTTTTAATCGTAACTCAAACTATTTCATTTCTGCTGCCCTTTCCTTGACTCTTGTCTCTAACCCAAACTGTTTCATTTGCAATTGAATTCTTGACATCTCTATAGATTCTGAGAGTTTCTCCAGCAAGTTTAAATGCTGAGCCACTGCTGTAGTTATCTCTCTGTTCCTCACAGAAGTAGGCATTTCTGATTCCAGCTTCTCTGCTAACTCCTGCAGCTTAGTCTTATTCACCTTTTGTAAACCTTCCAAAGTCACCGCATCGACTTCCAGAAAACTTCTGGCTATTGAAAGAGCCATTTCTATCCCATGCTTTGTCTACCCAACCAAACCAACACCCAAAATAAAGATGCTAGCACCTACCACTCGCTGCTTAAAGTCCTGGACGAGCTCCCAATCTGTTATGGACTAGGCCAGACCACTCAAAACATTCTTAAGCAGGCAGCCCAAACCATAACTTTGCAATTTGTTTCAGTAAGTGTACAGTGAAAATTATCTGGATTAAGTTAGCGAGGTTGACTACCAGATTTAAAACAGACAAAAAAAAGTATTCACAAAATTACACAATGAAACACAAAGAACAAAATAAAGAACCCCTACAGAATTCAGTCTATACTTAAGTTTACACTTAAGTATGCTATTCCGAATGTATACAACAGTCCCAATAAGCAAACCCCCTTTAAACCCCAGTGTAAATGGAGCACATGCTTACAGGTTGAGGTTGAAGGGCAGAAAGAGAGAGAGAGAGAGAGTTTCCACACAGCTCACTGTTGAACTCCCAACTAGTTAGGGACTGAACTAAACTGCTCAGCTAGAGAGCTGACCACCTTCCTTTCATTATAAAGGTCACTTCTAAAACATGACCACATTGGTCTAAAGTCTCATCTGTTTACACATAAAATCCTCACAAAATCCTTTTCATCTCTGTACCAAACCAGACAGATCAGAGCCTGGCCTGGTTTACTACCCCTCTGGAAAAAAATCAAGGACAGAGTATCCTTGAGCCAAGGAACAGCTTTTAGAAAAAATTGGGACTAGCTTTGTGACATCATGTATCCTGGTGTCTAGTTTTCTGCCTGTTTGTCCAATGTAGTGTTTGTTACAGTTCTTGCAAGGTATTTTGTAAATGGTATTAGTTTTGCTTGTTGTCTGTATGGTTTGTTGTTCAGCAACAAGCCCCAACAAGCAGACAAAACACGCCCAGAAACCTTAGCCACTCTTCCCAACATCAAAGACATCTCAGAAATGACTGCCAGACTACTCAGACCTCTTGGCATCATGGTAGCACACAAACCCACTAACACACTAAAACAGCAGCTAGTGAACTTGAAAGACTTTATACAGGCAACAAGCAAAACTAATGTCATTTACAAAATACCTTGCAAGAACTGTAACAAATATTACATTGGAAAAACAGGCAGAAAAACTAGTCAGCAGGATACATGAACATCAACTAGCCACAAAAAGACATGACCCACTCTTACTAATATCTTTACATACAGATGAGGAAGGACACTACTTCGACCTGGACAACACATCCATCCTAGGACAAGCCAAACAGAGACATGCATGAGAATTCCTAGATGCGTGGCATTCCAACCGGAACTCCGAAACACATATCCTATTTACCATCCCCTGAGAAAAATAACTGGAAATGACATCATCACAGGAAATGACATCACCAACCCAAGGAAACCTAAACACATAAATAGAAAGTGGGCCATACCACCAGTGCTTCACTCGGATGCTCACTGATGATGTTACCTAGTATGGTCGAAAATCGAATCTTCCAGCTCAGCAAACAAGCCTACATCCATATTGCATTTTCTTTTATATGACATCCTCTTCAAAATCACATTCTACTCTCTAGACTTGATATTTCAATTTACTTTTCTGCCAATAATTCTTCCTTGTTCTCAATCTGTTATTTCATTCATTTTGGAATATCTCTCAGCAAAATCAAAAGCCTTGCCTGTTCTCCCATTAAAATGCTCTAGCTGATGATTGACAATGTTGGAATTTCTGCACTTACTGACAGCTTTCTTGAAAATAAGGTTATCTTCACTCAACAAACATGTTCCTACCATAGGATCACTTATACTTAAGTTAATTCTACTTCTAATGAGAAAACCATTCAATTGTCCAAACTCACACGATTCACTTAGATATATCAGTGCAGTCACTTATTGATCAATATTCTCCCTCTCCCCTTATATTTTGTTACTGAATAAATATGAAACATTAATATGGAGTTCAAAGAGTGTCTTCAAAGCCTGCAAAATCTCTCCTGCCTGGCTTTTCTGCTCCTTAATGAGATCAAGGTTGCAATACAGCATGAGAGACTCTTTCTTCAGCACTGAAAGTGGGTTGCAACTCTTACTCAAGATTCTGAACTAATTTTGTCGCTATTACATAGTTTTACCAGAGTTTGAAAAAATCCTATTTTGTCTCATATTTCATTCAATTTTCATAGCAGCAGGGAATAGAAAATGTGTAGCTATTTTGACTCGTGTGTTTCAAAGTTGCAGGCTTTGTCCCCCCTTCTTTTCTTGCTGTCCCTTTCAGTAGCTGACTCTAGCTGTTCTGAAAATCCTACACATTAGTTTTCACAGCAGCGTGCTGAAATTCAGCTGCACTGATCTGACACCATGTTACAAGTGATAACCCCTGCAATAAACTGCACTTACAGCAGAAGTAGAAGTCTACAACAAGTATAGGCAGTCAGTCCCTGGATTGCGAATGGATTCTGTTCTTGAGTTCATTTGCAAATCAACTTGTATGCAAGTCAGAACACAATGCAGGACAATATAAAATTGCCTTTCTTAAGTACAGAAAAACATTCACATGTCAGATCTTTCATAAATTGTACAGTTGTAAATCAGGGATCCCTTATAGACTGAGGGTACAACTGCATTTGTCCAACAATCTCTGTAACTGACAATCCTCCAAGTTCTCTGGTCCTGGTGTTTTGTACATCTCTGATTTTCGTTCTACACCTGGCAGCAAAACATTTAGAAATCCCTCTCCATCTCCTTAAATCGCTGCATGAAGCTTTTAGTTTATCACCCTTGGTCACGTCTCGTCATATCTCTGACATTCTCAGGTTGTTCTTCATGACGCTCAATGCTTTGCACCTACTGAAAAATACTGTTAGAGTGAGATGTCAATTAGAATATTTAAAAAATGCAAGTTGTTGAACTATTTCTGTTGTTGATTTTACTCAATTTGAGAGTGACCCTGTCTTTCAAAAGTCAGTACAGATGGCCCACACAGTCCACAGTTCTACAGTATTATGGTGAGGTATAATTCACAGGGAAGTTTCCAACTGCAGGCACAAACAACATAAACTATGGATCAAATATATATCAGGCATTTTTTAAATTTAATTGCTGGGAGAAACCAGAAACATGGCCAGAGAATCTAACGGTTTTGGCACATGTGGAAGATACTGTACAACTATTAATAGTTTGCAGTCAGCTTTCCCCTCAGCTGTCATGATTTGGAGTTATTGTTTAGCTATCACCATTGTTAACAGCTAACCCGAGAATGCAACTTTTTTAAAAAAAGGTTTTGTGATTTACACATGAAAGAAGTGAAACTATCACTGTATTCTAACAGATGAAAGGCTTAACAGACAATCAATTTTTCAATGTATAATTTCAGTTACATCACACTGTAAATTTTTGCTATAAATTCTGTGTTAGGATTGAGCCCTCCACTACCACCTGATGAAGGAGCGATGCTCCGAAAGCTAGTGTGCTTCCAATTAAACCTGTTGGACTATAACCTGGTGTTGTGTTATGTTTAACTTTCCCCTCAGTTGTAATACATGGCGTTCACCGCTGGATGGTGCGGCTCAGGGACTGTGCAAACCACGGAAAGCGGGAAACCGCCGGGTGGCGCTGCTGCAGGAGGCGAACATGGACGCTTCCCTTTCTGTCCATCTTGGCACTGAGCGTCTCCTTGACACTCGGGGGCGGAGAGGCGGTTGCTATGATGGTTGCCAGGGGAACAGAAAACAGTGAAACTGCAAGACGGAAGAGAAGCCGAGAGCCGGTAGGAACAGTGAGAGGTGCGGAGTGAGGGATGGAGGGAGAGGCAGGCTGAGTAAGGGAGAAGAGTAAGAGGGAAGGGTGGAGTGAAGGAGGAAAGGTAGAGCATCTGAGAGTGGGGGAGAGGGTCTGGGGTGGCCTGAGAGGGGAAGGGATAAGGGAGAGGAGCACTGGGGTCAGCAAGGGATGAGGGAGGGATTCGTAGGTGAGAGGCCAGGTTGGAGGGGGGAGACTGAAATGGTGGGTGGCCTGTGGAAGGAGTAATCAGAACAGACGCGGACCATACAGACCAGACGATTCTGTACGATCATGACTGTATCCCTCAATTCCTGACAGATCAAAAATCTATTGATGTCAGTTTTTATTGTACTCATTGACAGAACCTCCACAACCTCTGAAGCAAACAATTCCAGACATTCTCAATTCTTTGAGTGAAGAAACTTCTCATCTTAATTGAAATCACCAGTCCTTTATCCTAGCTTGTTCCCCATTTATCAATTCACCAGCCAAAAGAAACAAAATCTGAGTATCTGTCTTGTCAATATCGCTGGGAATTTTGCATATTTCTATGAAAATGACCTTTTATTCTTCTGATTTTCAGAGAAGGTAGACCAAATTAATGTTGATTCTCATATTAAGACAACGTTCATTTTCACAGGAGCCAGTCTAATGAACCTTTCTTAAATATGAGACCAAAACTGTACACAGAACACTATCTGTGATCTCACCAAAGCCCCATATGATTGTAGGAAAGGCATTGTATTTCTTGTACTCAAATTCATGACCACAAAAAAAGACCAACATACTATTTGTTTTCCTCGTTTCTTGCTGCATATACAAGTTAGTTGTGATTTTAGAGAAGATTTGTAGCTCAGGTTGTAAGTTTGCTTGCTGAGCTGGCAGATTTGTTCTACGATGTTTTGTCACCATGCTGAGTAACATCATCAATGAGCCTCCAATGAAGAGCTGGTGTTCTGTCCTGCTTGCTATTTAAATGTTTTGGTCTGTTGTGGTGGGGGATATCACTTTGGTTCTTTTTCTGAGAGATTGGTAAATGGGGTCCAAATCAATATGTTTGTTAATGGAGTTCCAGTCAAATGGCCTGCTTCCATACTGTAGGAATTCAATGATTCTAGTTTACAATTCCCAACCCTTGGGAAAAGACCTTTGCTGTTATCTATAGACCTTATCTATGCCCCTAATGATTTTATAAACCTCTATCAGGTCATCCCTCATCCCCCTACGCTCTAGCATACAAGGTACCAACCTCTTCACTCTCCCCTTATAACTCAAGCCTTCCAGTCCTGCCAACATCCTGGTAAATCTTTTCTGAATCCTCTCCAATTTAATGCCTTCTTATAGCAGGGTGACCAGAATTGTACACTATATTCCAAAAGTAGCCTCACCAACGTTCTGTACAATCTCAGCATGTTGCCTCAATTCCTATACTCAATTCTTATGACAAAAGTGAATAACCTCATACTTTCTGACATTAGTCTGTCCTGCAGCTTCTTCATGTCTCGTTACAGCTTGCATTTCCACCTAGTTTTGTATCAAAAGCGAATGTCTGTAAATTATTGTCTCTAGATCACTATCAAAAGCAATAGTATTATTTTTCCTAAGCCATTAATATGGATTCTAAATAGTTTATGTCTGAGCACTGAATCTTGTGACAATTCACTAGTTAGGTCTTGTCAGCTTAAAAGTGCCCCAGTTATCTTAACTCCCTGTTTTTGATTTGTATGTCGGTTCCCCTCTGTCTACTGTACTTGTCACATCTTCAGAAACTAAACTAAATTCATCAAATATGATTTTCCTCTTGTAATATATACTATTTTATAAAGCTCATAATACTATGATCTTTTAAATTCATTGTTAAGACTTCCAAGATAAAAGACTTCATATTTTACATTGTCTGATGTCAGGCTAACTTGCCTGTTTTCTCAGGCTGTCCTTTTTAAAACTTGCATTGCATTTGCTGATTCCAATCTATTGTGACAGTTTCAGAACCCAAGGTTTTTTGGAAAGTCATAATCAATGCATTTGCTATGTTGTCAGCTACTTCTTTTAGATTCCTAAGATGGGGTCATGATACCTAGAGGACTTTCAACTTTTTGTCTCTTGTGACTCTAGTCCTTTTGCCCTGCTGATATCAATTAACTTAGTTCCTAACTCTTACTATCATTTTCGTTATCCTCTATTTCACGAGAAGGGGACTGGGAAAGAGAGGGAGACTAAAGTGAGATAATTGGTAAGAAAGTAGGTGGCAAGTGGAGTTGGAATACTGGGGAATAACTTAACTACACCGCTGACCACAAAATACAGGCCATTATTGTTGTTGTGATTAGTTGGAGATTATATCTTTGTTAACTTATTATTTACTTTTGATACTTCTGTAAAATGAAGAGGCAATGAGCCTTCGGGAGGAAAACAGGGATGGGGATGAGAGGCAACAAAACACCTAAATGGGACATAACTTAAGAGAAAGCATGTATTTGCATGGAAATAATTGAAAACTGAGAAAGGAAAGGGAGAGTTGGGATATTAATATAGCAACTTTGCAAATGAATGTCAGTGGTAAGTGTGACTTATATAACATTTTTCACTGTATTTTGTAACAAATTACATGTGACAATAAATAAATTATAATCTACATTGATGGTAATGACTCTGCAACTCAAATTCTCTCAATATTTAACAGTTCTTCAAGCAAATTAATAACACAGTGCCAGTGACGTGACACTCCAATTACTCTTTAGGTTTATATCAAAGCGTGCTCAGAAACAAGATTGTCAATGACGGCAACTATAGTGAGAACTTTTGGAAAAGTGCATATATGCAGGCATGGGTAGATTAACATCATTGGCCATGTGATTACGAAATCTTCCACTTTGTCACCTCAGCCAGAGAAAGCTTCCTTAATCACATCCTTCAATCAAGGACTTTTGGGTGGCTCAGTGATTAGCACTGCTGCCTCACAGTGCCAGGAACCTGGGTTCAATCCCAGCCTCAGGTAACTGTCTGTGTGGACTTTGCACATTATCCCCTATATGCATGAGTTTCTGTCAGGTGCTCTGGTTTTTCTCCCACAGTCCAAAAATGTGCAAATTAGAGGGATTGGCCAAAATAAGCTGTCTGTAGTGTCCTGGCTTGTGCAGATTAAGTGGGTCAGCCATGGTATATGCAGGGTTATGGGGATAGGATGGAGCGCTGAGTCTGGGTGGGATGCTCTTCAGATGGTCAGTGCAGATTTAGTGGGCCAAATGGCCTGTTGCTGCTTTTAGGGATTCTATATTTCTATTAAGTTTCATAAGCTTTTTCTGGCATCTGTTGTAACTTTTGTTTCTCTTGTCTGGATCACAATCTGCACTCTGAAATTCCCTGTCACTTCTGTTACCTGATGTTCTGTCTACCTTTCATCTGTTGACATTTAGCTTTTTTTTTAACAGTCAGCTCTGGCATCAGCATGTCCACTGCCAACTTCTCTTGTTTTCTGGCAACTTTTATGATTTATTTTCTTTTTTTTCACCATCAGGTCAGTCACTTCAATGATTCTTCCTGTCAGGCTACCTTCATTTAGACTTGTGACTTGTGAAGTTTAATCATCTTTCCATTTTTCCTTCAAACTTTATTTCTGTTCTGCAATTTCCTGCCAGCAGTGATGACGGGAGATAAATATGAGGATCTATGTTACATAGATCATAGAACAGAGGAGAAAGTGAGGACTGCAGATGCTGGAGATCAGAGCTGAAAATGTGTTGCTGGAAAAGCGCAGCAGGTCAGGCAGCATCCAGGGAACAGGAGAATCGATGTTTCGGGCATAAGCCCTTCTTCATTCCTTTTCTACTTTTCCAGTAGATCATAGAACTGTACAGCACAGGAACAGGTCCATTTGGCCCACCCTTATCTGTGCTGATTATGATGTCATTCTAAACTAATCCCATTTGCCTGCACATGGTCCATGTCCATGTCCCTCGATTTCCAATCTGTTTTTGTGTCTGTTTGAATGCTGCTTGAACTTTGCTAACATATCTGCTTCTACCATCTCTCCTGGCAGCGCATTGCAGGCAGCTACCAGGCTCTGTGAAAAAAAACTTAGCTCACACATCTCCCTTAAATTTTTCCGTCTCACCTTAATTATTTCGCCATTGTATGTTATATTTCCACACCGGGAAAAAGACTCTGACTATCCATGCCTCTCATAATTTTATATACTTCTTTGAAATTTCCTGGTAACCCTCTTTTGCCCCCCTCCAAAGCCTTCAAGTCCTTCCTACTGGGGACCAGAACGGCACACAAAACTCAAAATGTGGTCTAATTAAAGTCTTATACAACTGCAACATGACTTGCCAACTTTTATACTCAGGACTCCAATCAATGAAGGCAAGCATGCTATACACAGACTTTACCACCTTATTCACTTACGTTGCACTTTAAGAATTGTGGACTTGGACATCCAAGATCCCCATGCCATTAACTGTATACTTTCCTCTTGCATTTAAACTCCCAAAATATATCACCTCACACTTGTCTGGATTAAACTCCCTGTGCCATTCCTCTGCCCAGCTGGTCCAAATCTTGCTGTACCATTTAATTACCTTCCTCACTATCCACAACTCCTCTAATTTTCATATCATCTGCAAACTTACAAATCAGATCATCTAAGCCGATAACATATATTACAAACAGTAGAGCTCCCACCCCACTGTTCTTTATGAAACACTACAGGTCACAGACCTCCATTGAGAAAACTACCTCTCCGCAACTACCTTCTGTCTCCTATGACCAAGCCAATTTTGGCCACTTACCATGGATCCTCTGCAACTTAATCTTCTGGATCAGTTTATCACAAGGGACCTTGTCAAGTACTTTAGTATTGGTATTATATTGATAAACAAGTGACATGAATTCTGTCAATTGTATTTTCTGTTAATTATGGTCTTGCTACACTGGATGCCAGGAATATTGATGCTTTCCTGTGACACCCACATACCAAGAAAGAAGAAATAAAATTTACAAAATCATTTCAGTGCACAGACATTTCATTTTTAGTTTAATTTGCAATACCTGAATATTCTTTGACTATTACACTTTTATGAGTAGTGAAAGTAGATTAAATTTGCTCTAGTAGTATTGATGCAAGCCACTGCTTTATATTGAATTACAGAGACAGTTTGCAGTACCACCTAGTGGCAGAGTACAGGAACTCCTGAACCAGGCTACATAAGGGTTCAATAAGGAGCAATGAACATTTTTCAGGTTCATCTCCTGAAGAATGTTCAGCATCAAGTCTTTCACTTTTTAAGTTAGTAAGAATTTGGTTAGCATTGTTTCGTTCACTTCTGCTTGCTTCACAAAATACTTTTGTTTGATCAGTAGGTTGAGGGAGTTAGACAAATCTTAATGAAAGTATTAAAATTAGAATAAATTAAGTTTAAGCCTATTGATGATTTTGTGCTTGCACATTGTTGGGCTCACCAGATCCCCTGACTGAGAATCAGCACTTTTTGTGAAATACTGCATTCACTACTTATCATTGAGTCTGTCATAGATATAAACCACATGTGAACCTGAGAAAATGTGCTTCTTCAGCCTGAAGTCAGAGCCTCTGCACATACTTTGAAAATGCTTCCAAATATTTAAAAGTGTGGAATCATTGCATTTGTGCTGCTTCATATCCCAATAGATTTATTTTAAAATTATTTTTAAATTTAGATTATGTCAGTGGACAGAAAGGTAATTCACTAGGTCAAGCTGAAAGAGTAAAAGATGCCTTCAAAGAAAGCAAAAGAACCTAAACCAGCTAAGGAACCACAGGCCATCCCCAAAGCCTGGGAGCCAGCACTGCTGGCAGCTCCGATTGAAGAGGTGAGCTTAATATTAAGACTTTGTTGTCAAGATATCACCACATAAGACACTATGTGGTCTGTACTCACTGCACGCAACAACAATGATTGTAGCTAACCAGGTTGTTTTTTCTTCATGACCAAAACCTTTTTAATGTATCAGCTTTGAACTCTAGATTACACAAAATGTAAATAGAGGAAACATAAATATGGAGACAACTGTGCTACAGCTCCCATTCTAGTTAGTGAGTTTTGAGAAGATTTGTAGCTCAGGTTGAGGTTCTGGATGTAGGTTTGCTCACTGAGCTGGAAGGTTCAATTTCAGATGTTTCATCACCATACTTGGTAATTTTCAGTGAGCCTTCGGACAAAGCACTGCTGGTGATTCCTGCTTTCTGTTTATATGTTTGGGTTTCTTTCGTTTGGTGATGTTCTTTCCTGTGGTGATGTCATTTCCTATGGTGATGTCATTTCCTGTTCTTTTTATCAGGGAGTGGTAAATTGGGTCCAAGTCAACGTGTTTGTTAATAGAGTTCCGGTTGGAGTCCAATCAGAAATCTATCAACAAACACATTGACTTGGACCTGATTTACCACCACCTGAGAAAAAGAACAGGAAATGACATCACTATAGGAAATGAGATCACCAACCCAAAGAAACCCAAACGTATAAATAGAAAGCAGGAACCATCAGCAGTGCATCATCCGGAGGCTCACTGAAGATGTTACTTAGTATGGTGATGAAACGTCTGAAAATGAACCTTCCAGCTCAGCGAGTAAACCTTATTCACATTCTAGCTTTTGTAATAATGCATATTGGTGTCCATTTAATTGCATCACGTTCTGTGGATTAAGGAATGAACCTTGTCTTCAATACTTCCTTTTTGTCTTGCCAATAATAATGATTTCTACATCCGCCTTTTTGCTTCTTGTAAGTGAGTTTTTTTTTAAATGTAGCATGTAATGACTTGGTTAAGAGTTCTGTATTGAGGTGATTTCTGACATAAAACCTGTAGAGATAGAAAGTAACTATCTCACTGTCAATTAGAAATTTTGGGGCATGATTCTGACGACATTCATTGAGGTATCAAAGCTTTAGCTTCAAAAACACTGCAAGTCTGATAAAACACAATCAATACACTGAGAATTATAGTGTGCAGACACTAGCTCACAAGTAAGATAAATCTGACCTGGCCCAATATCCCCCACCCCTTGACCAAACATAAACCCCCTTGCCCTTCAAGCTATCCTAAATCCCTGCAGCCTTTGCCGCTGCCAAACTCCTCCAACTTCCACCTAACTAACTCAATTCACCCAATCCTTGACCCACTTCAATTCACCTTCCCCTTGACCTGAATTAACTTACCCTATCCTCGACCCAACTTCCCCTACCCCTTGACCTAATTCAACTCTCCAACCATCTCTTCACACAATTCAGCTCCCCCAACCCCTTGTCACATCTCAACTCCCTTCCACTTCACGATATAACTCAAACTCTCCCAATCCCTCGACATAACTCAATGTCCCTAATCCCTTATCACAACTCAACTGCCTCCCCACCTCACCTCTCGCCCCAACCTAATTCTAATAACCCTTTGACACAACTCAACTTAACCTATGCACCAACACAATCAACTGGCCCCCATGCTTGACCAAACCCACCATACTGCCCATCCAAGACAAAATAACCTCCTTGGCCCTGATGTTGACCAGAATACCTGACTGACCCCAGACAAAACCCAACCCAATTCCCATGTTGACTCAGCTCCCTTGCCAAGTGCTAACTCCACTGTAGCCTAATCACAATCTGATTCCCCTCCCGCTGATTTCTAAACTGACTGCAATTCTGCCCATTTTCAATCTGACTATTCCACCAAGCCCATTCCTGACCAGCCCCACCCTGTACTGATCTATTCCCAACACCACTCCCACACACAATAGGAGGGTCTGACTTCAAATGAGATAGATAAAGGGACTCAGATAGCTGGAGTGCAGTGGCCTCAAATTTTGCAGTTGTTTAACAGTTTTGAAGCTTTCTCACCTTATTTGGATGTGAGGAAGGGACTCAAAGTGCATGTGCTCACTGTCTATGGCATCATTATAAAGGAAGCCATTCAGTAGGGGCACTGAGGAATGTAATGGGAGTAGGGGTAGGACTGTGGGGGGGGAGGGGGTGTGGGAGGTGGGGGTAGTGTTGACCCTTTTTTTCATAGCAAAAAGCATGAGTTGAAATGACTGAGTTCTCTGCTTGGTCCTACTGTGTGGAATATCTGCTCAGGGCTGGAGAGAAACTTGCAGTGGGAAATGAAGGATCCAGTAATCATGGTTCACATCAGTACCAATGACATATGCAGAACTAGAAAACAGATTATGATGAGATAGTATGAGAAATCAAGTGCTAAATTGAAAATCAGAACCTCAAAGGTCATAATCTTTGGATCACTACCTGGGCTACTTGCAAATTGGCAGAGGATGAATAAGATTAGAGAAGTGAATGCATTGCTCACAGGAAGTAAAGATGGCTTTAAACTAAAGAAGAGGGATGAGGGCTCAAACTCGGGTAAGTGTAACAAATCAAGGGATACAGTCAAAGTAGGAGTGAAAAATGCTAATGTGGAAAATGAAGGTCAGAGAACAGCAGGAAGGCACAGAGAGAAAAAATGCCTAAGAATATATCAGCAATCAAGAGTATATAACACAAAGATAACTACAAAAATAACAACAAAACTGACAAATCTGTATCTGAACATAGCTGCAGGATGGAAAGGATTGGAGTCTGAATTTTAAGGGTATAGAACAATTAGGAAAATAAGAAACTAGGTTAAAGTGAAGGTGTAGAGGTCATAATCAAAGTGTTATTGGGGCAATAGTTATAGATGGCCTTAGTTCAAGGAGATCAGTATGTAGGATTGATTTGGGTGTATGCTGTGGAATAATACATAAAAAAAGTCACTTTGGGAATGATCCACAAGCTACTGAACAGTAACCATAATGTAGGAAATGGTATACAGGAGGCTCGTGATAAAACAATAGCAATATTTATGGGTGATTTTATTCGATATGTAAACTAGAAAATGAGAGTTGGCAACAGTAGCCTTGGTGAGGAATTCATTAAATGCTTTTGAGTTAGTTTCTTAGAATAACTTCTGGAGCTGACCAGACAACAGGCAATGCTAGATGTGATGTGTGCAATATGACAGAATGACCTTCGAATGAAGGCACCTTAAATTGCAGCAATCATAATGAGATTGAGTTTAAATCTAGTTTCAAAGGGATAAGTGTGGGGAACTCTGCTCCCAGGAGGACCAGTTCCAATACCGTATCTGCTCCCAGGAGGACCAGTTCCAATACCGTACAATCCAGATGGTCTCCTTCTTCAAAGACCACAATTTCCCCCCAGACGTGATCGACGATGCTCTCCACTGCATCTCCTCCACTTCCCGTTCCTCCGCCCTTGAGCCCTGCCCCTACAATAGCCACCAGGACAGAACCCCACTGGTCCTCACCTACCACCCCACCAACCTCCATATACATTGTATCATCCGTCGTCATTTCCGCCACCTCCAAACGGACCCCACCACCAGGGATATATTTCCCTCCCCTCCCCTATCAGCGTTCCGAAAA
>NC_057721.1:46765618-46785760 GCF_004010195.1 Chiloscyllium plagiosum
CTCCGGCCTATCACCCTCACCTTAACCTCCTTCCACCTATCGCATTCCCAACGCTCCTCCCCCAAGTCCCTCCTCCCTACCTTTTATCTTAGCCTGCTGGACACACTTTCCTCATTCCTGAAGAAGGGCTCATGCCCGAAACGTAGATTCTCCTGCTCCTTGGATGCTGCCTGACCTGCTGTGCTTTTCCAACAACACATTTTCAGCTCTGATCTCCAGCATCTGCAGTCCTCACTTTCTCCTCTTTTTAAAATTAAAGAAGAGCAACCATGTGGCATGAAAGCTGAAGTGAACCACAATATTAGTCTCGGAAGTAAGTCAGGAGAGAAGCAGCAACACACATTCATAAGTGATATTTCAGAACACTTAGAATAAGTATATTCCTATAGTAAAGAAAAAATCCAAGAGGAGGACACACCATCTGTGATTAACTGAAGAAGGTAATGATAGCATCAAACTTAAGGAAAAAACATATAATTGCACAAAGATGAGAGATTAGATTACTTACAGTGTGGAAACAGGCCCTTCAGCCCAACAAGTCCACACCAACCCGCCAAAGCACAATCCACCCATAAATCCTACATTTACCCCTTCACCTAATACTATGAGCAATTTAGCGTGGCCAATTCACCTGACCTGCACATCTTTGGACTGTGGGAGGAAACCCACACAGTCACAGAGAGAATGTGCAAACTCCACACAGTCAGTCGCCTGAGGTGGGAATTGAACCCGGGTCTCTGGCGCTGTGAGGCAGCAATGCTAACCACTGTGCCACCGTGCTGTGTGAGTGACAAATCAGATGACTGGTCAGAATGCAACAAACTACAAAGAGTAACTTAAAGGTTAACCAGGAGAAACACATTCAAGTATGGGAGGAAAATAACTAGAAATTTAAAAACAAATAGCACGAGGTATCTAAAAAGGAAAAGAGTAAGTAAAGTGAGTGTTGGTCCCCTCGAGGGTGAGAAGGGGGAATTAGTAGATAACGAAGAAATGGGAGGTACTGATAGACAGAAATGCTCTTGTCAACTTAAAGCAGCCTAGATGGGACCTGATGAAGGAGCGGCGCTCCGAAAGCTAGTGTGCTTCCAATCAAACCTGTTGGACCAAAACCTGATGTTGTGTGATTTTTAACTTTATCCACCCCAGTCCAACACCGGCATCTCCAAATCATAGATAGGAGGGGCTTATGAAAATAAACTGGAAATAAATAATGACAAAAAAATCAATATTATAATGCATCTCTTTTACCTGGTGCTGTAGGTCCACTGGAGGCCAGCTATCTATTTTACAGTTGGTGAGAAGATAGAGAATGAGTTATTCTTGGATGCTTTGGCTGCAGCCATCAATGTGCCACTGCGTAAGCTCTTCAGTATCATTTCTTGGGAAGGAACAATGAAGCAGGTATGTGTAAATAACAGATTTATGTGGTATTAATTATTCAGTGTTGTTAAAAAAATTCCCAAATGAAAACATAGTAAAATGTGGAAACAATGTCTATTTGTTCACACCTTACAATGATCTGACCTTGTAAAAAGGCTATGAAAAATGTCTGGAGTTAGGTCTGGAAAAATTCAGTTCTTTCTTCTGCTTGTTGTCTTTGAGTGCAACATAGTCTGCCCTGTCATCAACATTTGTATTTTTTGCTTATAAAATTCCAGTATATCTATAGGTGTTTGTAAATCTCCTTTCCTCCTGATTTGGACTGCAAGTGGAAGTGTTCAGTGTTCAGAATACCTTGGACTATATTAGCAGAGCTTCAACAATGTTGGAGTAAACAGCTACCTCATTCCTTACTGAAGAGAATGCTTGCTTGCCAAACTGTTACAAGGTTTCTACCTTGTGTTTCAGAATGGTTAACAAACTCAATTGTTGAATACAAACAAAGAGATGTCCACCAAATGCTGGCTTTCCCAGCACTTTTACGAGATTTAGCTTTGCTTTGATTATTTAGTGCGGTCATATCACAAAATAAGATACATCTAGCTAATCAAGAGTTACCAGTTCAGAATTTTGGATTCTCATAGGAATCATTCTATTGGATTTTCTATTCTGCTGGTTGGAATAGCTGATAACTAACACAATTTTTGAGTCCACTGAGTTTAACATCTTGCAATTTCACTGTACCAGCAATATTATTTCTATTCTGTAAAGGAGCTATGTCCTTTCAGATAAAGTACACTGTAGATCAGTGAAGTTATGGGTGATTTTATGCCTTAAGAAAGCTGTCCTTTCACTTTTGAATTGTAACCTCATCTGTCTAAGCTAACAATAAGAATGTTTAGTCTCAACACAGTTCCAAGTGAACATAAAACACTGTTCAATTTAGTATCATTGGTAGTCCAACTGGGAATTATGGGGTGTAGATGATGAAAAAGTTAACATTAGGATTGCTGATTTGAGATCTTGCAGAATAAGTGGACATTTACTCTTATAGACTGTTCTCTCAAAGTTCTCTAAGTTGCGAATGTAATATAAACTAAATCAATTAAACAAAAAAGTGTCAGACGAAAACAATTATCTTTGCCTAGTAGTAGAAATATGGACAGAATTTTTGGGATAGCAGGATTTCGTCTGAATATTTCGCAATAGCTGTTTCTCCAGGATTATGGGAAGTGCCCAGGTCCTGAGTGCTAGGATCACAAGATAAACATAAGTTCGAGCACCTTGTGGCAGGACGGGAGGGGAAGCCTGGTGCTTTGGGAACATCATGCCATCATCATGCTTGTACTGAAGGGGAAAGGACACTTGAGTGTGGACTGGGTGTGGATTAATGTAGAGAGAGAGAGTGCACCTGGGGGCAGAGGTTTCCAATCAGGAAAAGAATACAGTGATAGAGGCTTCTCTTCCTTCTGTCACGATTCCCAAGCAGGCTAACTTGTTGGTTTTTAACCATATTCCTTTTGCCATCCCTAGCTTCCTACCAGCTGCAAAATTCTGTTCATGCTAGGCTTTGCCCTCATCCTCTCCCAAAATAATTTTGACATGAAAGCCATCTAGAGCCCATTGGTTTGTTCCTGACATTCGAGAACTATAAAAAAATGTAAATAATTGATAACAGTAAATTTTTCTGATAAAATTAAATTACTGTATTACATTTTCAGGTTGTTGAATTTGGAAATCCAAAGGGGAAGAGACCAAGTGACCTCCCCGTGTTTTATGAGGTAATAATTTCTATTTTAAATATAAATATTTTAAAACTAACTATTTCAATTAGAAAGCACTCCCTAAGGAGCACTGTAATTGTTGCACCTTGAGTTTGCTAAATCATGGTTCAATGAACACACAAGAGTGATTTTCCTTTCACTGAAAGTGACATGGGAAATAATACAGTTAGTGGGCTCTGGAGAGGAACTTATAACTCTTGATCTTCTTCACTAATTAAGCTCTTGATAAGAGGTTCATATGTAATTTTCTCAACCTGCCATAAATAAAGGCTCCTTTTTTTAACCTGTTTTCCTAATCAACTGGTTCAGAGATGTTATTACAGACCTCTGGAGCAAGTGGGACTTGAATCTGGGTTTCTTGATCTTGGGGTAGGGATGCTACAACTACCCTACAAGAGGGCCCTTAAATGAAGGCTCTTACATGATCAATTAATGGTCACTTAAGGGCCTAAATTTGCCAGGTCCCTGATTACTGCAGTCCTGGTGGAGAGAAAGGTAGCTTGTTTCCCATTGGGAGAACAGGAATGCCCTCTGAAATCCATCTCCATTCAGTTCTTAATGAGTTAATTGGCATGTGATAGGGTGGGTTTTCTCAGCAGTGCAGGTGATGTGCTCACCACCACATTACATGCACAACCCCACACTTTAAAATCTGGCAAAATCCTGTCCCTGTGCCTAAAAGAATGCTGTTTCCCCAAAGCAAATTAGTTTTTTTCTTTGGAAGTACATGACATTACTAATTTTCTGTAGCTGTTTTGTGCAAAATCTTCCACGTTATTTTTGATCAGAAATAAAACAATGAAACTGAAATGTTGGAAATTTCATTTTTCAAATGCAATGCACCAGGATCAGTGGTTAACACTGTTGCCTCACAATATCAGGGACCCAGATTCAATTCCAGCATTTGGTGCAGTTTGCATGTTCTTCCCATGTCTGCATGGGTTTCTACAGGTGCTCTGATTTCCTCATACAGTCCAAAGATGTGCAGGTTAGATTGATTGGCTATGCTAAATTGCCCACAGTGTCCAGGGCAATTAGTGTCAAGGGACATGCAATCCAGGTGGATTAGCCAGGGTGTTACAGGGATGGGGTAGAGATGCTGTTTGGAAGGTTGGTGAACTCGATGGGCCAAATGGCCTCTTTCCATACTGTAGGAAATCTATGATTCAATGAAAATACATGGTTTAAAGCAATATGTTTTTAAATAATTGATTTGAAATTTTTGTTTAAATTGTTCATTTTTCACCGCTTTAAAAAGTGCTGTTTTGGCATTCCATCAGTTTCATTTCTAATTCAGGTGTATTCTGTCTCGGTGCAAAAATTTATTGTTCAAATACAAAATGTATCATCAATATGATATTGTAGTAAGTGCATCAGGTGGAAACAAGGACACACTTTGAGATAATTTGGCACTTCCTTCCCCAATCCATAAATGCTTTTACTTGGATGGTGTTCATGTTTTGCACATCTTGAATATGGTGTTTCAATTTCCTAGTTTTTTTTAAACTGTTCCATTCTTCTGCTTCGACACAGTTACTTCTGAAATCCCCAAGGATCTATTACTGTCTGTTCTCTTCCTCATTTCTAGATAACCCTCAGCAATATTATCTTAAAATACAATGCCACATTTCATATTTACGCTGATAACACTCAGCTTTATGGCA
Source organism: Chiloscyllium plagiosum (assembly GCF_004010195.1). Classification (NCBI taxonomy): domain Eukaryota; kingdom Metazoa; phylum Chordata; class Chondrichthyes; order Orectolobiformes; family Hemiscylliidae; genus Chiloscyllium; species Chiloscyllium plagiosum. The sequence goes on from NC_057721.1 coordinate 46,770,450, forward strand.
TCATCACTTTTCTCAATCCTTACATTTCTTTCTCATTGTCCAATATTGAATGGAATTTGGTCCAATTAAACATTGGAAAGATCAAAGCTAGTTTCTTCAGATCTGTCACAACTTTGCTTCTTCACCACCAACTCTAATCTCTTCATTGTCTATTACTTCAGCATCTTGTTTGATCCTGCGCTGAACTTGGGAACTCTGTATTCCATGTACTTGATATTGTTTATCTCCACCTCTATCTCAGCCTATCTATTGTTTAAATGCTTAACCATGCTTTTGTTAACCTCTAGCCTAAAATATTCTAATGCTTTGCTGGTTCTGACCCCGCACACCCCCCCCCCCCCCCCCCTTCATCTTCTGTGTATAAAATCTTGGGATAATGTAAAACTGTGCTACCTGTTCTGAATATGCACTAATCCTGGTCTAGCTAGTACATCACTACTCACTGACATGCATTGGTTCCCCCTCCACAAATACATTTAGTTTGAAGTACTCATCCCTCTGTTGAAATTTTGGTCTTCCCCTCTGAACCTCTGAAAACTTCCCTCAGTCCGACAACCCATCAAGAACTCCATGTTTTTCCAATTCTGTCCTTTTGACAACTGTGCATTTTCTTCGCAGGTGGGAGATGAACCAGAAAATATTCCAGAAAGCACAGGATATGTACATTTTAACAATTCCAAGGAAGAGGGTCTTAGGTTACAGAAAGATATTGATGAGTTGGTCAAATGAATAAATCAGTGGCAGATGGAATTTAACCCTGAAAAGTGTGAGGTGATGTGCTTTGGAAGAAGTAACAAGACAAGGGAGTACTCAATGAATGGCAGGACACTAGAGTGCTTATTTACAGATCTGTGAAAGCAGCAGATCTGAAGAAACTAGCTTTGATCTTTCCAATGTTTAATTGGACCAAATTCCATTCAATATTGGACAATGAGAAAGAAATGTAAGGATTGAGAAAAGTGATGATGCCATAACAGTAGTTAACAAGACATATGGGACACTTTATCAGTCAGGCAGGGTGGCTATGCTGGAGCTGTACAAAACTTTGTTTAGGCCATATCTGGAGTATGTTGTGCAGTTCTGATTATCATACTATGGGAAGGAGGTGGTTGCTCTGGAGAACGTGCAGAAGGTTGTAAGGTTTGAGTTATAAGAAGAAGTTGGATAGGGTGGAACTACACTGGAGCATAGGCGGTTGAGAGGTGAATTTATAGACGTTTATAAAATAATGAAGGGTATAGATAAGGTGAATGGCAGGTGTCTTTTTCCCATGGTAGGAGATTTAGAGGACATATTTTTAAGGTGAGAGGAGAAAGATTTAAAAATGACATGACGGGCGATTTCTTTATACAGAGATTATTTTGTGTGTGGAATGAACTTCCAGAGGAAATGGTGGATGTAGATACAGTTGCAACATTTGAAGAATATTTCCATAATGGCATGAATAAGAAATATATGGGGGGATATGGGCCAAGTGCAGGCAGGTGGGACTAGTTTAGTTTGGGATTATGGTCAGCATGGACTGGTTGGACCGAAGGGTCTGTTTCAGTGCAGTGTGACTCTATGACTAAGAGATTCACTAGGCTGTTGCCTGGAATGGAATATTTCAGCTATGTAAAGGGGATGATTTGGCTCAAATTGTTTTCTTTAGAGCAGGGGGGAGCATGATTGAAATGTATAAGATTATGAGGGGCATGGATAATGTGGCTAGGTTGCAATTGTTGAAGGATCAATAATAAGGGATATCATTTTTCAGTAAAAGGCAGGAGGTTTCGAGTGGATTTGAGGAAAAAATATTTTCACAGAGAGGGTGGTGAGAGTCTGGAATGTACTGCCTGGGAGGGTAACCTCACAAACTTTAAAAAGTATGTGGATGAGCAGTTGAAATGTCATAACATTCAGTGCTATGGGCCACTTAAAGGAAAGTGGGACTAGTGTAGATAGTATAGACCTGATAGGCTGAAGGGTCTTTTCTACACTGTATGACTGTATGAAGTAACAAAAATTCAAAAGCATGGACCATCCATACATGGTCAACTAAAACCAAGTCAAAAATAGTATCCAACGCCAGAAAAGACATATAATTAGGCAAAGCTAGCTGGCAGGTCAGAAGATTAGAAGAATATGAAAAACAGCAAAGAATTACAAAAAGATTACTAAGGAGAGGAAAATTAGTGTGCGATGGATAATTAACTAAAATATCATAATAAATAGGAAAAGTTTCTTCAGATATTTAAAAAAGTAACAGTTAACAAAGCTAATGTTGGTCCTGTAAAAAAAATACACTGCGAATTAGTAATTAAAGAGATGACAGGCATATTGAACAAATATTTTCTTCATTAGATTGATACAAATAACATCCCAGAAATAGCTATAAGTCAAGAATTGAATGGGAGGAGCTCAAGAAAATTACAATTACCAGTGAAGTAGTACTGAGTAAGTTGTTAGAACTGAAAATTGATGATTTCCTGGGTCCGAATGGGTGTCATCCTATTGTCTTAAGGGAATTAGCTAGTAAGATAATTGATGTGTTGGCTTCAACATCTAAAATTCACTAGATTCATGGAAGATTCCTTTAGTTTGGAAAGGAGCTAATTGGGTGACATGGTGACTCAGTGGTTAGTACTGCTGCCTGATAGTGCCAGAGACTCAGATTTGATTCCAGCATTGGGTGACTGTGTGGAGTTTGTGTGTTCTCCCCGTGTCTGCATGGGTTTCCGTCGGGTGCTCCGGTTTCCTCCCACAGTCCAAAGATGTGCAGGTTAGGTGGATTGGCCATGCTAAATTGTCTGTAGTGTCTAGGGATGTGCAGGCTAGGTAGATTAGTCATGGTAAATTGAAATGTTATGGGGATGGGGTGAAGGTGCTGGGATGCTCTTCGTAGGGTTGTTGCAGATTTGATAGACAGAAAGGCCTGTTACCATACTGTAGGGATTCTATGATTCTAATGCAACTCCTTTATTCAAAAAGGGAGGAATGAAGAAAGCAGGAAGAAAGTGACGATACACCAGTTGGCTTAACACCTGCCATTCGGAAAATATTAGAGGCTATTGTTAAGGATATTATAAGATGGACAGGTTCAAGATAATCAGGCAGAGCTAACGTGGTTTTGTCGAAGAGAAATCATATTTAATGAATTTATTGAAGTTCTTTGAAGAACTAATTTGTGCTTGGACAAAGGGGAGCCAGTGGATGTATTGGACTTTGATTTCCAGTAGGCTTTTGATAATCCATTACATTAAACTTTTTTGTGGAAAGAAGCTTATAGTGTTGGGGTAACATATGGCTTGCAGAGAAGATTGGTTGGCTAACAGGAAGCAGAGAGTAGGAATAAATAGATTTTTTCAGGCCAGCAAGACATCCCGAGTGATGTACTACATGGATCAGTACTGGCCTTCAACTCATTATAATTTATTTAAATGATTGGATAAAGGCACATTGGGTATTGTAGCTAAATTTTCTGATGACAAAGATAATAGTGAACTGACTTATGAGCAAAGGCAAGACAAATTAGACCTATACCCTCTTAAAGTTTAGAAGATTTAGGGGTGATTTAATTGAAACATGCAAAATCCTGAGGGGAATTTACTGGATGAATGTGGAAAGGATGTTTCTTATTGTGAGAGATTCTGGAACTTGGGTTCATTATTTAAAGGTAAGGGACAACCATTTAAGAGAGATGAGGGAACATTTCATCGCTGAGAGTTAAGCATCTTTGGAGTTCCCTTCTTCAAAAGGCAGTGGATTCAGAATCTTTAAATAATTTCAGCAGAGTTAGGTAAATTCTTGATTGAGAGGATGAAAGATTATTAGAGTGTGCAGAAATGTAAAGTTGAAGTTAAAATCAGATTAGCCATAATCTTATTGAATGGTGGAGTAGAGCCGAAGCGCCGTGGCCTACTCTTGTTCCTTGTATGTCTGTAAGACTTAAATGCTGACATTCCCTTCAATTTAATAATAATGCAGGGTGGAGTTGAAGTGAATAACATAGATGCATTTAAGAAGAAAATAGATAAGAAGTTGAAGAAGTGAAGCATATGAGGATATGCTGATAAGTCTAGATAAAGAGAAGAGTGGTGGCTTATTTGAAGTTTAAACAGTGACCGAGATCACTTTGACCAAGTGGTTTGGAGGTTGTATTTACTATCTCTGCCTGTCCATATCTTTTCCTCTAAATCCCTACTTAATGACTATCTCTCTCTCCAAACTTTTGCTCACCTTTCCAATATAACCTTCTTTGGACCAGTAACTTCTCATTCGTTATATCCCTATGAAGTGCCTTGGGGTATTTTACTTAATTAAAATATGCTATTGAAACCTTCATCCATGCAATTGTTACTTCTAGATATGACTATTCCAACACACTTCCAGCGAGCCTCCCATTTTTCATCCGCCATAAACTTGAAGTAATTCAAACCTCCAACACTTGGTGAATCAATACAAATAACATCTACACTTTAACTTGACAATGCAATGTGATGTCCACATTCTCCAAAAGTTATTTTATTTGCATAACAGCTCTGCATGGCTTTATTCTGTAGATGCCAGTCATATCTCTAAGCTGTAAAGAAGCTACAACAGTTGTAACTTAAAATTTTGTGCATTAGCATTCTAGCTTTGTCTTTTTGGCTATTCTAGGTCACAGAAGTAGCATGGGAAATGCTTGCTAAAGGGGAAGAGCTTTCATTGCTACTGCTCTGTGAAATTGTGAAATTCCAGATCCTGTGCATCAAACAGAAAGACCTTCAAAAAAAAGGATATGATACCAAAGTAGGTTAAGTTGAATGGCGTGTTTTTTTTTCTGTCTTAAAATCCAACAGATCATGAGGATCTAATAGATTTTTAAAAATTATTCAAGGGTTTAATAGAAAATGGGGTAGGACAATTTACTCTAGTTGGGAAATCGCAATAATTCAAATTATAATTATTTGATTACATAATTAAAATTATTTGTATAAGAATTGAGAAGAGTCATATTTTGATCCAAACTCTATAACATGTGGATAATGCACAAATTACATGCCAAACAAGACTGTCTAACTGACCTCTCCCCTTTTTACTCAGGCCAGTAAAACTAGCAGTTTTACTGTTGGCATCTGGGTCTTCTGTTTCAGAATTAGAATTAATCTTACACTCTGATGAGCTGGTTTCTATGGAATGCTATTCCTCTGACCTAAACCTGTGTGCTTAAATCTGATGGTTCACCACATGAATACCCACCCCTAACCTGGATTCTAAGCTAAGTATGGTACCAGTTTCTGGTGCTTGCAAACTGAGGTTGAGTGAGGGTCAATACACCATAGTCTTCCCAAATTTATGTAAACTTATCTTGTAAGTTGTAGCCTGTTATTATCAATTCAAAAATAAATCATTCTAACAGAAACATCATGTAATCCAGGTAGATCTCAGGCCTTCATAATAAGGTGCTGTCTGGAATATTAGAGTTAAATATCTTAATTCTTTTCATCTCTTGCATCACTTGCTGTAGGTCATAGTGGAAGAGGAACCAATAGCAGCAAGTGCCAACAAGAAAAAAGCAGACAAAAAGACACCATCCAAAGGAAAAGGCAAAGCAGAAAGAAAATCTCCAGAACCACCGGTTAGCAGAAGGAATACCAAGCTATTAAAGCGAGGTGAAGTGGAAGTTATAGACAGATGCATAAGTAAGTCTTCATTCATAACTTTCTGCATACTGCAGAGTGGAAACTCTACATAGACAAGAAATAAAAATACTTCTGATGTACATGTACAATGTTCTTCAGGTTCTGAGCGTGGTTTTCTTTTTCTGTCTTTACTCTCATTTGACCTTGTGTTACTTTAAAAGATAAGTTTAGGGTTTGAGTTTACGCATGGGATATGTATTTATCTTATGATTTTTTAATTTTTAGTACGGTGTGGTGGAGGTTGGTATAAATATATCCTCAGTCCACCAAAAACATCTATATTTATAAGTATATCAAAATGTAAATGTTTGGAATGCAATGGACAAAAAAAGCACTGATTATTTGATTTTTCTTGTGAATAGCTTGCCAGGAAAGGGAACATAGAACAATTTGTATCAAAATGATTTACAGTCAGTATCTTAAATCATGAATATAATTACTTCAATAATGTAACAACAAATAAAGCTGTCAGTTTAAAGTTTAAGATCATAAATGTTCTCTAAGTGTAAAATTGCATAGTATTTGACGATTGAATTACCAAGGTTTTTCGGCCTGATGGTTGATGTTAGTCTTTATACTTTTCTGTAATTACCACTCCCACTCTTTGCTATTTCCATCTTCCTTCTTGCTTGCACAAAACTTCCTTTTAAATGCCATAATGATATCTGGTTCGACCCATCCATGTGATAGCAAGTTCTTCACTGTCCTCACTCTAAAGAAGTTCATTCTAATTGTTTTAATTTGACCGATTGGTTATCTTTTGCATGTATGCCCTTTTGTTCTGAACTCAGTTAACAAGTCTGAACATTTTCTCCACATTCAACCTAATAAATCTTCTTCAAATTTAATAGTGTTTTGATATTTCTTTTAGCCTTTTCCAAAATCTTTAATAATACTGCATCCTCTTAATTCTAGTATCATCCTTGTAAAAATCTTAACTGACCCATCTCTGTTGATTCAGTATCCTTTTACTAATCATGTTCACAGTGCTCCAAGTGTGGCCTAGTCAACACCATATAGAATTTAACAATGCCATCCTGTCTTTTTAATAAATAAAACCTAGCAGTTTGTACTCCAAATGGCTTTACTAGCTTGTGTTGGCATTTGTTGTAACTTGTGTTCCAGTATTTTCAGATCTCTTTTGTTTCTGTATACCATTTAATTTCTTGCCTTCGGAGCAGCATTTACACTCCTTATTTCTCCTACTAAAATGAACCTCCTTACATTTGTTGTCGATAATCCTGTAACCTGCTGTGATGTTCAGGGTAAGTCATTATCATTTATAGTGGATATCATTGTTGATTTGTTAGTCTTAGAATAATTTGCTTGGATTACAATATTAACAAATTGCCAAATAGACCTCCTCACAGCAGATGTACAAAAATAAATGAACGCACTTCATTTATATACCTCCTGTCACAAACTGAGGATAAAGCAATTTACAGACAATTAAGTATTTTTAAAGTGTAGGTGCTGTTGAAATGTAGCTAATATAATGCAGCAACAACTTATACAAAAACAGCAATGTGCAAATGATTGATTAACAGTTCTCGTGATTTTGGTTGAGGGACAAGTATTGGCCAAGTTACAGTGAAGAAGTCTATTGTTCTTCTGTGTGGTAGTGCCATTGGAGCTTTTCTATCCACCTGAATGATGCACTGATGTGGTTTCTGGTTCGGTCTCATTGAAAGCCTTTTACACTGCAGCACTTTCTCTTTACTGCACTGAAGCGTCTGTCTTGAAAGGGAAATTCCTCAACTTTTGTGGTATTTCAGGAATTAGTGTTCTGAAAATCTGAAAGGAGGCAGTTTTTCTGAACTTTGCCTCTAGGAAATGCTCAATTGTCCAGCTATAAAGGTAAAATATCAGTCCTGGAGATCACTTAACATGTCCCTCCACCAACATTCCTTGAAATTTTGTTTTTAACTGTTGCATGGACTTTTAAGGCAGCAACTTCTAGAGGCAGAAGTTTGTAATTGGCTGCCAATTGGCATGTGTGGGTCTTCCCAGTGACTCTGCAACTGTGCAGCTCAGGGGGAACATTGATTCCCACTCTTGACATTTCTGAGGTGGGTGTGGAACTTGGAAACACCACAGTCCCTTTATAGCCATTGGGATGAAGTGGGATGAGGATTGCCTTGTATATGTATTTGCTGTCTAGAACTTTAACCTGCTCCTGCTCTTCAATTCATGTTCTGCAGAAGTAGCCAGGTATGTCTTTTACATGTGAAGAAACAGTTGGAAATTTCAGTATTCAGAAAATCTTACTCTTAGAAACCCAAAATACACCTGAAAGGCCAGTACATGAGATGTCAATTTTCCCTTTTCAGTTGAAGTGTTTTATTGTATTGAGATTCATAGCACCTGACCTGCCATGGCTTGCTGCTCCATTCCCGCTAAGGTTTGGAGATCTCCAAAACTGGAAGTCACTGCATGCACGGCTATGCAGCTTATAAGGCACATTAACTTGAAGAGACTTTGCTCATGAAACTTTCCTCTTCAGCTCATTAAATTCACAGCCATGCTCTTTGGTGTCTTTTTAATGAATCAGATGACTAGAGAGGCAAAAGTGATTGCTACTGTCAGGACCCTCTGATGTTCATGCCCCCAACACCATCTTTAAATCTCAGCTGCACGCAACTTCAGGTGCTGAACAGCAGAAACTGCCCCTCATAGTGATGCTTCGCCATTATCACTGAGGACTTGGTTTAAAAAGCAACGTTCACTTCCTGCTCTGCAAACAGGGATATGCAGAATGGGATTTGTGTAGAGGTGGGCAGTACGTTTCTCTGCAGGCTGCTAAAAGAGGCCATATCACCAGGCCCACCCTGCCTCAACTCGGACACTAGCCAGGGAGGAACACACGGTAAGCAGGAAGAGAGTCGGTGATTGTCTGTGCTTTCTCATATTCAGAGTAGCCACTCACACTAATACTGCCAACTGCACGAGGCCCATGGGCTACAACTCTCACAGTGGCCGCATCATGTCCACTCAACCTCTCTTACCCACCAAATTCTCCCAAACTACTAATACTTCCTGTCCTCAGTACTTCTGACTCACTCATTGGGGACATCTTATCACCCCTCCTGCTTCTGCATCACTACCAACTGGTCTTGCATCCACTTTTTTTAATGTCAAGATTCTGAATTTTTACATTTTTGCCATATTTTCCCAACTTTCTTGCCCACATCACATCAATGAGTGGAAAAGTCTGCCCTAGCTCTACAGCTTTGTCTCTTGGATAAGTGCAAAACCTGGCCATAGAGCTGACCAGTGCAGATATTTCTTGAACAATGTGAATGGCCTGTGAAAGATCCCATGCATTCCATAAAATCTGCCAGAATGTGTCCATTGCAGACCAGTTGAGTTTACACCTTGCGCTGCCTGATCACAAACCAGCTTTGAGGGTGATCATAAGTTTATGACCTGGGCTGAGAAATGATACATAAAATAACAAAAAATATAGAACTTCAGAGAGTAAGGGATACTAGACCCTAATATAATCCTCTGTGTGAGTGAATGGGTTTTAAATATATTAAAATTGGACCTATTGTGTCATTAACCTTTTTGTTTAATCACAGACGATGAACCTGATGATGGTCCTCAACGTTACATCATAATCCAAGGTTTCCAAAACCTTCAGTTACTACTTATGTTGGGAGAACTAGGAATTGATATTTCTGCTGTAATAATGATCAGTTATGAAAAGGATGAGAGTTTCCTGAAACAGGATGTTACTGAATCTGAAAAGGAGCCCTCTGAGACACCTCAAGGTCAGTTAACTACTCTTGCATTAGTAGCTTGTAGTTAACACCAGTTTGATTATTAAGAACAGTTACTCATAGGATTTATATTGAGTTATTACTATTCAGTCCTCATGGAATTAAGCAGAAAAAGAAATATAGGATAATATTTTCGTGGCTCAGATATTTCAACGGTCAGATAGTCCAAGGAACAGCATGTCAGGACTATGCAGAATCCCTGATGCATCTGACTCCATGGGAATTAGCAGGGAAACTTAAACTTCCAACAAGCAATATCCCTGCATCTGGAACTAAAAAAGTCTCTTAAAGTCAGACCTTTGGGTTCTGACTCACTTCAGTTTAATAGTTACCCAGGGAATATTAGAGGATTAGAAACTTACTGTAAATCCTGGAGAACTGTTTAACTCAACTTTGGCTCACTAGCTCACCCCAACCATACCAACTCTTCCCCCAATACTTGTGGCCATCCTCTTCTACACTCCAGAACTGATATTCACCCCACCTTATAAGTTTATAAGATATAGGAGCAGAATTAGGCTATTTGGCCCATCGAGTCCTCTCTGCCATTCGATCATGACTGATATGATCCTCACCCCATTTTCATGCCTTCTCTCCATATCCCTTCAACCCATTACCAATACAAAAACCTATCTAATTCCTCCTCAAATTTTCTCACTGTCCCAGCATCCACCTCACTTTGGGATAGTGAATTCCAAGAATTCACAATCCTCAACTCTGTTTTGCTACCCCTAATCCTAACAGCATGACCTCTCATCCTAGAATGCCTTAAAAGAGGAAGCATCCACTCCACATCTATTTTATCCACACCTTTTATCCACCTGAACTGAACTTACAGGATCCAACACCCAGCAAGCCCCCTTTCTCCCCTGGAAATGACACCCAATGCCACCAACTTGACCTGACTTCAGGAGAACTGACATTACCACCGCCACCCAACCCCATCACAAAATTCTCAGCCAAAGACATTAGACCCAGCATCCACCCATTCATACCCACACTGAACCCAAAGGTAATAAACTGAACGGTGGTTTTTAAAATGTAGTCATTTAGAAATTAAACTTTTTTTTTAATTATATCTAGTGATGCTGAACCTTTTGATCAGGTGTACAAATTTTGCATTGTTTCCAGGTTGGTTTAGTATGCATTATATTTTAGTGTTTGTAAGGTTTTAGATTTCTCCCTAAGATTCACCAATTCCTCTACTTCTCTTACTGAGCTAGTCAACTGTCTCTTTATCACAAAAGGCACTCAAAGAAATGCAGCGTATACCCCTGATTTAAAAATACTATTGAATGTGGACTTCTGGATTCTGAAGTTTTATCTCTTGCAATCCATAATCCATCAGTTGATAAAAGCTTGGATTCAACTTTGGTTTACTTCTTTGAAAACAACATGGAAATGATAAATTGGGAAGTCAGCCATATCAGTGAAAAAAATATTGTTTTAGAGGACACCTCTAAATAGCTTTCAAATTTGTTCCTAGCTACAGCTGTTGAAGAGGAGAACCAACAAAAAGAGGAAGCTGACAAGGGCCTGGAGAAGTTTTGGAAGTACCTTGAGCCTGTTCTCAATAGTGGAAAACCTGGATCCAAACTATTTGATATAGCAAGACTCCAGTATACAGTGAAGGAAGCCATATTACCACAAGACTGGGACAATTATGACATGAAGGTCAGTGCTATCCCAAATTATTAGGTTTAATTTGATCAGAATCAGACTGTCATAGAGTCTTTTACACGACAGAAGGGAGCCATTTGGTCTGTCGAAGTCATGCTGATTCCCCATGGAACAATCCGGTCAATCTCACTATCATGCACAATTCCCATAGCCATGCAAATTTATTTCCTTCAAGTACCCATCTAATCTCTTTTTAAAATCATTGAATGTTTCTGCTTCTACCATCCTCATGGGCAACATGTTCAAAGACATTACTACTTGCTACGGTAAATAATTCTTCCTCACAATCCCCCTTTGATAATCCTCTAAATCTCTATCAGATCCCTGCTAAATGTCCTTAACTCCAAAGAGAACAACTCAACCCTTTCCGATGTAACCTTGTAACTAATAAAATCCCATCTCTGCTGCCATTTTTGTAAAGATCTTTGGCACCCAAAAGTCTTTCCTAATGTGAGATGACTGGAACCCAAAGCAATATTCTACTAAGGGCCTGTTCAAAGTTTTTAAAGGAGAAAGTGAGGACTGCAGATGCTGGAGATCAGAGCTGAAAATGTGTTGCTGGAAAAGCGCAGCAGGTCAGGCAGCATCCAAGGAGCAGGAGAATCGATGTTTCGGGCATGAGCCCTTCTTCAGGGCCCTGAAGAAGGGCTCATGCCCGAAACGTCGATTCTCCTGCTCCTTGGATGCTGCCTGACCTGCTGCGCTTTTCCAGCAACACATTTTCAGCAAAGTTTTTAAAGGTTCAGCTTAACATTCCTGTTTTTATATTCAATTCCTTTCTTGTTGTGAAACTTGACAGGGTTTAGAAAAGGTTTACAAGAATGTTGCCAGGGCTGAAAAGTTTGAGCGATGGAGAGAGGCTGAATGGACTAGGGCTGTTTCCCTGGAGCGTAAGAGGATGAGGGGTGACTTAATAGAGGTTTATAATATCATGAAGGGCATGGATAGGGTAAATAGACAAGGTATTTTCCTCAGGATAGGGGAGTTCAGAACAAGAGGACATGGGTTTAGGGTGAGTGGGAAAGATTTAAAAGGGACTTAAGGGGAAAAGTTTTCATGCAGAAGGTGGTGTGTGTATGGAATGAGCTGCCAGAGGAAGTTGTAGAGGTTGGTACAATTGCAACATTTAAAAGGCATCTGGATGGTTAGATGGGACTAGATTTATTCAGGATATCTGGCCAGCATGAATGAGTTGGTCCGAAGGGTCTGTTTCCAAGCTGTACATCTCTATGATTGTGAAGCTCAAGTTCTTGTTGAGTATCATGATTTGCTGACTACAATCTCAATATGTCTTGACACCTTCAAAGATTGATACACATGCAGCCCAAGATCCCTGTGCTCCAGCACACACTTTAGAATTGCACCTTAAATCCATATTGCTATTCCCTAACCCTTCTGCCAAAATGAATTATCTTACAATTCTCTGTATTAAATCTTGAAGGTGATGTCTGCTGATACCTGGAACTGTGAAAAACTGCACAAGAACAAGGTTCTAGACCTGTTGCATCATTGTGTATAATTTCAATTCTTTCATACACAAAAGTTGCACTGCACTGCACATGTACAGAGAAGAAGCACAATATTGAAGCAGAGTTTCACAAGGGGAGAAAAATGAATGAGTGGAGGAAGAATGAAAAGAGATTTTTTTGACTTGTGGGACATGAACATGGCTGGCCAGCATTTATCGCTGTCTGCAGTTGCCCTTGAGAAGATGGGGGTGAACCGACTTCTGAACGACAGCTATCCATGTGCTATACCTCAACCCACAATACTGTTAGGGAGAGAATTAATAGATGTAGCTTCCAATATGTACAACTGTGATGATCTGATGATCTTGTTAATTATCCACATAATTCTTAGCACACCGAGAATTATTTAGTAAATAATGTACAATGACGGAATCGCATCTAATATTGGATAAAAGAGGAGCCTCAATCATCCAAACAACACGGGCTGGAAGTATTTTGTTCGGATAATCGAATGCTGGATAACACAGTTTAGTCAAACATCGTGACCTTGTGATCTTGTTCGGATAATCGAGGTTCTTCTGTACTATGTTTTAAATTTGCAAGCATGGGCAGGTTAGGTTCAGTTAGTAGCTTTTCCATTGTGAACAGCCAAAAGGGCATACTGTATGATATGATCCACCAGTTTTTGCAATGTACAGCCTATTTTCGTAATACCATGTTAGTATAGAAATTCAGATATCACTTTATTCATTTGTGCAACTGGCAGAACATCTTTTTGACTTGATGGCAGCAGACATTCAGAGGTGAATACCACCCAAATTACTAATACATATTAATAGTGTCAAAAAGCTAGCATCAATTGTTGAGTACACTACCATTTCAGGATAATCTGAGGTAGAGTGGGCATTTTTCAAGACTGGAAGTGGTGACCTTGGACTGTTCCTGAGTTTGTTCAACATATACTGAGAAATGATCTAATCAAGGTAGCCATAATCCTGCACTCACATTCATCTTTAAAATGGAGCAGTCAATGAGTTCCATTGCCTTAGTGTGCTAGTTGAGAAATATATCAGGAGATTCTCCACTACTGTCCACCACACGTCTACTTTTATGAGTCAGTGTACATTCCTACAGTTCGAAGTGGAATAAGATTGACCTTTCTTAGCAACTTTGTTAATGGGACCCAAGCCATTACTGTGCAAACTTTATACTCAAATAGAGTGCATCAAAGTCATCCTGCTAATTAATGGCTTGGTTAACATTTACTAAATAATCCTGTGTCCTAAGAATTAAGATTCAAGCAACCACAATATTTGGCTTTGCAATATGGTGCGTCTGCTCCTACAGGAGACAATGCATCGTAATGCTCAAGGCCAGCATTGCAGAGAAAATGAACAGGTACATGTATTGCATCTATTTACAGTCAACAAAATAGGGGACAAGCATTCTCTGGTTCATTCGTCAGAACAATGCCTTGAATACTGAAGGCTTCCTGATGTCATCCTATAGAAGCATTGCTTCACTTGTCTCCCAGATGACTTGCAGATGAACCTCTGCGGAGATGTTGCTGAACATGGAGCCACTTTCTATCTGGTCTCTCACATCTCAGGCATGGGTGTGAGTGGCCAAAAGAAATTGAGTGATCCATCTGGCTTGCAGATATTGTTGGCGGGTGCCTTTTTTAAGTATGAAAAATGACAGTCGTAAATGGGAGCTTGAGGGACTTGATGAGCTATAGAACTTTCTACCCACAGGATTTGGTGTTCTACTTGTGCATTAAAGTGTAATCACACAAGGGAACTTTGTGAATTGTTGCCTGCTTTTAGCCCCTATGCCACAATTACTCTCTCAAAAATCAAATTTAAACATAGAACATTACAATGCAGTACAGGCCCTCGATGTTGTGCCAGCCTGTGAAACCAATCTGAAGCCCATCTTTGGTTTCACAATTTGCCCAACTTTTCAGGAATTTCAAGGATCATCTCTGGATATTATATATGAGTAGCCATTATCTAGAGAGCAGATGTGACTCCTTCATTCTGCAGCTCTCAATGTCGGCAATGTTTGAAATAGATCCACTACTGGAATATATATATTTCACATGAGTATGGCTATGCCTTGCTCCTGTGCTATTGCTGATACCACTGCTGATGAAGGAATATCATTACATCTTTTACCTATCTTCAGCAGTCAGGACCACTTTCAAGAAAAATATACTGTGCAGTCTGAGCACAATCTACTTAATGATTATAGGTTACCAAGACCATATTGGATGCATCCAAGCATGCAAAGAAAATAAGTTTGAAATTACAGAGGTACCGTTAACCCTGTTCTCCTTAGATAGAGTTGTACCAAAGAAGTGGAACAAATACTATACCCTTGTTCAAAGGAAGGTAAAAGGATAAACCCAGCAATTAGAAACTAATTAGGGAGGAAAGGGTCGTGTGAGAGTTGTACCAAAGAAGTGGAACAAATACTATACCCTTGTTCAAAGGAAGGTAAAAGGATAAACCCAGCAATTAGAAACTAATTAGGGAGGAAAGGGTCGTGTGAGGGAGCCGTGGTTTAATAAGGAATTGGAATCCCTTGTTAAATGGAAGAGGGCGGCCTATGTAAAGATGAGGCGTGAAGGTTCAATTGGGGCGATTGAGAGTTATAAGGTAACCAGGAAGGACCTGAAGAGAGAGCTAAGAGCAGCAAGAAGGGGACATGAAAGG
>NC_057721.1:46786856-46801588 GCF_004010195.1 Chiloscyllium plagiosum
TAGGGTCGACAGTGAGAATCTTTTTCCACGTATGGAGTCAGCTATTACAAGGGGGCATAGCTTTAAATTAAGGGGTGGTAGGTATAGGACAGATGTTAGGGGTAGATTCTTTACTCAGCGAGTCGTGAGTTCATGGAATGCCCTGCCAGTAGCAGTGGTGAACTCTCCTTCATTATGGGCATTTAAACGTGCATTGGATAGGCATATGGAGGATAGTGGGCTAGTGTAGGTTAGGTGGGCTTGGATCGGCGCAACATCGAGGGCCAAAGGGCCTGTACCGCGCTGTATTCTCTATTCTATTCTATTCTAATCAGTATAAACTTGATGGTGGTAAAGCTTTTAGATAAGATAAGGCCTCCCAAAGTGGGTTCATGTTGATATTTTGGGGATCTGAGCTCTGTGGCATCAATGGCCAACCCTCCTGTTCCTGTATACATAGATCTTCTCCTCCACTCTTCACTGCTCATTGAGGTCTCTTGAAATGGATCACTATGGGAAATAAGTTTGGAAAGAGACACAATAATCCAAGACAAAATAAATGGTCACTTGAGCAAGTGGTTGGAGTCTGGAATGCATCGCTTGTGAGTATAGTTGAAGTAATTTCAATTATGGCTTTGAAAGGGAATTGGATAAACCCTTGAAGAGAAGGTAATGTGTTACAGAGAAAGGACAAGGGGGTTAGAATTGGGAAAGCTGTCCTTGCATTGAGCCAATATGAACATATGGGCTGAATAGCGTCCTTCTGTGATGCCATCATTCTGTTACTTTATCTAAGATAGTCTGTAAAAGAAAATTGGTTGTGTGGAATAGTTCAAATGTTATGTCATAAATTCCCTCCTTAAGAGCAAATCAACCTTTGCTGAAAATCTGAAGTAAAAACGAAGTATGTTGCAAATACTTAGCAGTTCTGGCAGCATCTGTGGATAAAGAAAAAGAAAGTTGCATTTTGTTCCAAAGACTTAAGTCCCAGGATGCACTAGACATCAGTCCTGAAGGGAAAGCCTGATACACTTGCCTTTAGGGCATAGATGTACCATAAGCTGACCAAAATGGAGGGTTACTCCTTCCTGGAACCTACTGGGAGGCTGCTTGATTTTACTGGGCAGTCATCCCACATGGCATTGGACCCTTTCCCTCACTATATCAAAATGCCTGCACAGCCAGAGAACAGCCCTTAACTGGCCCATTTGGGGTCCTGGTGGGTAGCCAACCTCCCATTATCTCACTGATCACAAAATGCTATGGCTGCAGGAAGACAGAGAGCTTATATGACTAATTTCCATTTCTGTTTTACATATCATTTTCCAACCTTCCAGAATTTTACGGAGGGGTTGGTAATATTTGCATTAACACTATTCTCTCTTTGCAGATGCTGATTGTCCTACTGTAAATTTCCAGCATCTTCTGTTTTGTTATCTTATCTTCCTTCTTTCAAAAATACATCAGCACCTATTTGACTGGTTTTTTTGCAGCTTATAACCTAACTCCATCCAACCAAACAATTTGTTCATTTCTCTTATGTTCAAGCGTTCATTTCATTTTCTGATCTGTGAAGTACATTGGGAAATTTTCACAATGTGAGGGTATTTTAGACATCTTGGAAATTATAAGGGTGGAGGCTAGAAGACAAGCTTTAGATAATCTCACAAAGCATTGCCTGTTACAGTGTGTATTTAATTTTCTAAACTTAAAGTTGTCAAGTGATATTTCATATTCATGCATTACTGATTGCATTTTCTGGATATACTTTACAACACTTTGTTTGTTGTTTGCAGCTGGAGTTTGGTGCATTAATATTTGAAGATATTGCCAGCATAATTTACGATTGTGAAGACTGGAAACGACAGCATCGCAATTATCTGCAAAATATTAAGCTGATTACAGTGCCAGGAGTTTCAAAGAGTGATGACGTAAAGTAGCATATTCCATATTGGGATCTACTATCATGATGTTCCTAGATTAACAGTAACTGTTTTGATTACATAATATAAGTTTTAAATACTGTCTGATTTTCATCACAATAAATTGTTACAGTGGAACATTTCATTTGTGCACTGTAAGAACAAAAGAAGATAGCATAACAGAAGAACTAGGAGCAGGAATAGGCCATCTGGCCCTTCAAGCCTGTTCTGCCTTTCATTAAAATCATGGCTGCTCTTTTTGTGGCCTCAGCTCCACTTACCTACCCTCACACCATTACCCTTAATTCCTTTACTGTTCAAAAAATTATCTATCTTAACTTTAAAAACATTTACTGAGGAAGCCTCAACTACTTGACTGAACAGGGAATTCCATAGATTCACAATCCCCTGGGTGAAGAAATTCCTTCTCAATTCAGTTCTAACTTTGTTCCCCTTAATTTTGAGGCTATGCCCTCTTGTCTAGTTACACCATCCAGTGGTAACAATCCTCTCTACTTCGATCTTATCTATTCCCTTCATAATTTTACATATTTCTATATGATCCCCTCTCATTCTTCTAAATTTCAATTAATATAATCCCAAACTACTCAGTCTCTCCTCCTAAACCAATCCCCCCCCAACTCCAGAATCAACATTGTGAATCTGTTCTGCAACCCCTCTAGGGCCAGAACATACTTTCTCAAGTAAGGAGAGCAAAACCGCACGCAGTACTCCAGGTGTGGCCTCACCAACACCCTTTACAGCTGTAACATAGTCTCACTGCTTTTAATCTCAATCCCTTTAGCAATGAAGGACAAACTTCATTTGCCTTCTTAATTACCTGTTGCACTTGCAGATCAACCTTCTGTGATTCATGCACAAGGACAGTCAGGTCCCGCTGCACAGCCGCATGCTGCAAATTTTTTTACCATTCAAGTAATAGTCCTTTTCACTCCCAAAAAGGATGACTTCACATTTATTAACATTGTCCTCCATCTGCCAAATTGCTATTAGGAGAAAATTGCTATCATTTCCAATTTGTCATTTGCATTGTGTACAGAAGAAATATTAATTGTATGTTGCAGTAAAACAAAATATAAGGCCATTCTACTTTCATTTTAGAGTATAGGAGCAGGAGTAAGCCATTGGCCTTTCATGCCTGTTCCACCATTCAATATCAAAGCTGTCAGCTACCTCAATGCCATAATTCTGCACTATACCAATATTCTTTTAAGGCATTATTCACTAGAATTCTATCAATTTCTCTCTTGAAATTACTGAATAACTGAGCTTCCACAGGCCTCTGGGGTACAGAATTCCAAACATTCACAACAGTCTGAATAAACAAGTCCCTTTTTTTCTCAGCACTAAATGATTTGCTTTTGATTCTGAGACTGCATGCCTGGTTCTAAGCACTATAGTCAGGGAAAATATTCTTGCCCCATTCTTTCCCTAACTACTTTGTCTACACCTTCAAGAATTTTGTAAGTTGAATTTTACTGAAATTCAACTAAGTGTCACTTTTGTAGAGTTCCTGGATTGTTCTCTCTGTGAGCTTTAACAGGATAGCTCATGTAATTCTCTGCTGTTCCCTTCATCATGTATGCATCACACCTCAGTGGTTTTGCATTTGTGCTCATCAGCAGTTGAAGTGCTTACTGCTGCCTGGTCCTCTTGGGATTCACGCCATCACCACTATTTTAAATGCTGCGAGCCAGGAATACCCTTTCACAGTTGCAGTGTGTTACCTTGCACATAATTGAAAGAGGTAAATTGGAACCCCAATTCTGGAGGTTCTGGTGGACAGGATGCTAGAGACAAGGTCTACACTCTTGCTTATTGTCCGACACAACATGGTCACACTATCAGACCTACCAGCCTGGCCTGAAGTTGCCACCTGGGCCAATGCAATATCAACAGTCTGGAGTGATACCCAGGTGTGGAGGAAGAAGATGAATGACCTTCTGTACTCCACAACAGTAAGTGTCACCACCTTATTTCTGCTACCTTACATTCATTCTAGCTCTGCTACTTCATTCACCTTCCACGAATGCTCACGGTCTGACACTTTAACTGTTGCATGCAGCATCTTCCTTACCCATTCCCCAAACTACCAACTTCTCCTGCTCTCTGTACTTCGTAATCATTTACTTTGGACATCTCACCATCTTTCTTCCACCTGCACTGACACTAACAGTTGTGCCAGCCATTTTTATCTTATTCTGTTTGTTTTGTTTTTTGCAAGCCCATAGTAGGGCTTTTTGTTTGGCTGACATCCCTTACATTTGTTTCCTCACCCTAAAAGAGGAGAGTCTGTGAGAGAAGATTGATACTGTTCACATCGGATGCACATGCCTCCAAGTCCTGGCAACCAAGTTACACCTATTTCGCTATTCATTCTCTCTCTCTCTCTCATCTTCTGGAGACACCAGTGATATCTGCACAATCTTTAACTTCAAAAGCCCGGCCCCTCCAGCCAATATCTCCATCACCACTGAGGAAGAAGTCACAGATTCCTCAAACAAAGCATCATGATGGCTGTCTCCTGTGCCCCCTTCAGCTTAGATACTGACATCTCAGTGGCTATGTTAGTTAGATTGAGTCAGGAACACATTCTAGTGAGCACATTGCTAGCATGTCTGGGCAGCTGGTTGAGGAAGAAATACCCCAGATCACTGGCACTCAAAGGATGGTCAAAGATTAGGCAATTGCTTAGCTCCAGACAGAAGAGGATCACATGTTTTGACCGTTAAAGCTTTGTCAAAATGCACAAGGTGGAGAGCCAGGTGCAGTGCGTTCAAGATCTCTTGAAATATGGTAACAGACCTATGCTCCATCTAACAGTCATTCGTGCTCAGCACCAATGGGATGTTAATGGAGGATGAGATACCTTGGCCTCACCCCAGGCCCCTTCTCTCAAGGTGGTACCAGTAGGCATCCAGTTAGAGGAGGAATCACATGCAAGACTCCAAGAACCCTTCTCTTGGGACATTCCAGAGGTACCTGACCCCTCTACCTTTATCATTTTGCGATTTGAATGAGGCCAAAAGGGAAAGCCGGCAGCATTTCACACAGTGAGTGGCAGCACCTTAATGTAGGTGGGCCCCAAAATCTTCATGTTCCTTCAACCTTGCCTTCCAACTCAACCCCATTAGGTGGCTCAGTGGTTAGCACTGCTGCCTCACAACACCAGAGACCCAGGTTCGATACCACGCTCTGGCAACTGTTTATGTGGAGTTTGCGCATTCTCCCCATGTCTGTGTGGGTTTCCTCTGGGTTTTCCGGTTTCTTCCCACAGTCCATAGATGTGCAGGTTAGGTGGGTTGGCCATACTAAATTGCCCATAGTATTCAGGGATGTGTAGATTTGGTGGATTGGCCATGGGAAATGCAGGGGATTAGATGGAGATGGGGGATTGGCAGGGTCTGGGTGGGATACTCTACAGAGGGTGAGTATGGACTTGATGGACCAAATGGTCTGCTTCCACACTGTAGGGATTCTGATTCTATGACAGAGTATATCTTAAATGGTAAGAGGTTGGAAAATGTAGATATACAAAGAGACCAAGGTGTCTGTCAAGAAATCTCTGTACAACAAGCTATTGGGAAGGTTAATGGGATGTTAGCCATTATTGCAGATGGATTTGATTATAGGAGAAGTGAAGTCTTGCCTCAATTATACAGCTTGCTTAGATACCAGAAATAGTGTGCAGTTTTTGTCTCCTTACATCAGGAATGGTATTATTTTTGGAGAGGGAATGCAACAAAGGTTCACCAGATTTATTCTTGAGAGTATGTGGATGTACCTACTAGAGAAGGTGCAAAACTTGACTTACTCTTGGGAAATAAGGCAGGGCAGGTGACTGAGGTGTCAGTGGGGGAGCACTTTGAGGCCAGCGACCATAATTCTATTAGTTTCAAAATAGTGATGGAAAAGGATAGACCAGATCTAAAAGTTGAAGTTCTAAATTGAAGAAAGGCCAATTTTGACAGTATTAGGCAAGAACTTTCAAAAGCTGATTGGGCGCAGATGTTCACAGGTAAAAGGATGGCTGGAAAATGGGAAGCTTTCAGAAATGAGATAATGAGAGTACAGAGGAAGTATATTCCTGTTATGGTGAAAGGAAAGGCTAGTAGGTATAGGGAATGCTGGATAACTAACGAAATCGAGGTTTTGGTTAAGAAAAAGAAGGAAGCATATATCAGGTATAGACAGATCGAGTGAATCCTTAGAAGCATATAAAGGCAGTTGGAGTATACTTAAGAGAGAAATCAGGAGGGCAAAAAGGGGACGTGAGATAGCTTTGGCAAATAGAGTTAAGGAGAATCCAATGGGTTTTTACAAATACACTAAAGACAAAAGGGTAACTAGGGAGAGTATAGGGCCCCTCAAAGATCAGCAGGATCTGTGTAGAGCCGCAGGAGATGGGGCAGATACTAAACGAGTATTTTGCATCAGTATTTACTGTGGAAAAGGCCATGGAAGATATAGAATGTAGGGAAATTGATGGTGACATCTTGAAAAATATCCATATTACAGAGGAGGAAGTGCTGGATGTCTTGAAATGCATAAAAGTGGATACATCCCCAGGTCCTGATTAGGTGTACCCTGGAACTCTGTGGGAAGCTAGGGAAGTGATTTCTGCGCCTCTTACTGAGATATTTGTATTATCGATAGTTACAGGTGAGGTGCCGGAAGACTGGAGGTTGGCTAACGTGGTGCCACTGTTTAAGAAAGTTGGTAAGGACAAGCCAGGGAACTATAGACCCGTGAGGAGAAAGTGAGGTCTGCAGATGCTGGAGATCAAAGTTGAAACTTTATTGCTGGAACAGCACAGCAGGTCAGGCAGCATCCAGGGAACAGGAGATTCGACGTTTCGGGCACAGGCCCTTCTTCAGGAATTCCTGAAGAAGGGCCTGTGCCCGAAACGTCGAATCTCCTGTTCCCTGGATGCTGCCTGACCTGCTGTGCTGTTCCAGCAATAAAGTTTCAACTATAGACCCGTGAGCCTGACATCGGTGGTGGGCAAGTTGTTGGAGGGGATCCTGAGGGACAGGATGTACATGTATTTGGAAAGGCAAGGACTGATAAGGGATAGTCAACATGGCTTTGTGTGTGGGAAATCATGTCTCACACACTTGATTGAGTTTTTTGAAGAAGTAACAAAGAGGATTGATGAGGGCAGAGCTGCAGATATGATCCATATGGACTTCAGTAAGGCATTCAACAAGGTTTCCCACGGGAGACAGGTTAGCAAGATTAGATCTCATGGAATACAGGGAGAAGTAGCCATTTGGAATCAGAATTGGCTTGAAGGTAGAAGACAGAGGGTGGTGGTGGAGGGTTGTTTTTCAGACTGGAGGGCTGTGACTAGTGGAGTGCCACAAGGATCAGTGCTGGGTCCACTACTTTTCGTCATTTATATAAATGATTTGGATGTGAGCATAAGAGGTATAATTAGTAAGATTGCAGATGACATTAATTTAGATAAATGCGAGGTGCTGCATTTTAGGAAAGCAAATTTTAGCAGTACTTACACACTTAATGGTAAGGTCCTAGGCAGTGTTGCTGAACGAAGAGACCTTGGAATGCAGGTTCATAGCTCCTTGAAAATGGAGTCGCAGGAAGATAGAATAATGAAGAAGGTGTTAGGTATGCTTTCCTTTATTGGTCAGAGTATTGAGTACAGGAGTTGGGAAGTCATGTTGTGGCTGTACAGGACATTGGTTAGGAGAAAGCGAGGCCTGCAGATGCTGGAGATCAGAGCTTAAAATGTGTTGCTGGAAAAGTGCAGCAAGTCAGGCAGCATCAAAGGAACAGGAGAATCGACGTTTCGGGCATAAGCCCTTCTCATGAATAAATTGACCTGGATAAATAGACCTGAAACATCGATTCTCCTGTTCCTTTGATGCTGCCTGACCTGCTGCGCTTTTCCAGCAACACATTTTTAAGGACATTGGTTAGGACACTGTTAGAATATTGCATGCAATTCTGGTCTTCTTCCTATCAGAAAGATGTTGTGAAACTTGAAAGGGTTCAGAAAAGGTTTCCAAGGATGTTGCCAGGGTTGGAGGATTTGAGCAACAGAGAGAGATTGAATAGGCTGGGGCTGTTTTCCCTGGAGTGTCAGCGGCTGATGAATGACCTTATAAAGGTTTACAAAATTATGAGGGGCATGGATAGGATAAATAGACAAAGTCTTTTCCCTGGGGTGGGGGAGTCCAGAACTAGAGGGCATAGGTTTAGGGTGAGAGGGGAAAGATATAGAAGAGACCTAAGGGGTACGTGCATGGAATGAGCTGCCAGAGGATGTGGTGGAGGCTGGTACAATTGCAACATTTAAGAGGCATTTGGATGGGTATATGAATAGGAAGGGTTTGGAGGGTTATGGGCCAGGTGCTGGCAGGTGGGACCAGATTGGGTAGGGATATCTGGTCGGCATGGACGTGTTGGACCGAAGGGTCTGAATCCGTGCTGTACATCTCTATGACTCTATGTGCGACTATCCTATGAAGAGAGGATGGGTAAGTTAGGCCTGTATTCTGTAGAATTCCAAAGACTGAGAGTTGATCTCATTGAAATTTACAAGTATTACAAGTGATAAAGAGGGTAGGTGTTGGTAAGATTTTTTCCCCTAGTTAGGGATGTCTCGAACTAGGAGGCACAAATTAGTTATGAGGATTTTTTTTACTCCAAGGGCTGTGAATCTTCGGAATTCTCTACCCCACAAGGCAGTGGAAGCTCAGTCTTTAAGTTTATTTAAAGTAGAAGTTGATAGATTTCTGAATATCGGTGGCATAACAGGTAGTCAGATAGTATGAGTAATGTGCATTGAAGCGTTTGATCAGCCAAAATTGAATTAAATGGCTCACTGTCCTGAATGGTCTACTCCTGTTCCTATTTGAATCTACTTTGTTCCAATAATGCATTGAGTTGTTCTTCTGGACCTTAATATTTCTGAACCAGATAAACAAACCATTAAAAAATTGCTGTAGGTAATAGAGCCCTCCAATCTGAAAATAACAAAGATGGAATAGATGCATCCCTATAAGAGTGAAAGATAAGACACCCAAAGCTAAACCGCACTACTATTTATTGAGTGCATCTCCCATTTAAAAGAGGTTGACTGCCTTTAAGGAGTCCAGGCACATTTTATCACACATTGGGTCATCTGTTGAACATATATGTAGTCAGGGTGGCATTTTGTGCTTGGCTACATCCTGAAATCATTTAGAGAAGGAGAGAATACAAGCTTTGTATTCTGCCTGCCTCAGCACAGAGTTCATGCATCACAGTTGCCTTGTCTGAAACAGGATTTGTGCAACTGGAATTAGATTATAAATTTTTTAAAATTCTTGCATGGAATATGGGTGTTGTTGGAAATGCCAGCTGTGATGAGTCATGTTCTTGAATCTCTGCCATGTATCTGGGTAGAGACACCTACAGTGCTGCTAAGAAGGCAGTTCCAGTATTTTGATCCAGCAAGACTGAAGGAGCAGCTCTACAGTTCCAAGATTTAATGGGTATGTGGCTTGGGATAGAAGTTGGAGATGATATTTCCATGCATCTATGGCCATTGTCCTTCATATGATGGAGATGGTAGTTTTTGAAGCTGTTGTTGAAGGTGCACTGGCGAGTTGCTGTTGTGCATCTCATATGTGGTGCAAACTGTTAGTATTGCATTGGTCTGGAGGAGAGAATGTTCAAGCTAGTGGATGTTGTTTTGATCAAGTGGACTGCTTTGCGCTGGATTGCATCAAGCTTCTTGAGTTTTGCTGCAGCCACACTCATTCAGGCAAATGTAGTATATTACATGCCTAATTGTCTCACATAGGTAGTGAAGAGGCTTTGGGAAAATCAGGAGGTGACTTACTCACTTTAGAATTCTCAGTCTCTCAACTGACTGTTGCAGCCACAGTACCTGGCACTGTTTAGATTCTGGATAATGGTAATCCGCAGGATATTGATAATGGGAATGTAAAGGACCACATATTTTTCAATTTCGTAATTATGAACTGAAATGAAAGTTGAACTGTCATATCTAGAATACCAGAGAAAGGTTTACAGCCCAAAACTCAAGAGCAGCATACTGTTGAACTAAGTGATGCAATGTTGCATTTTGAAGCAGAAATAGGGAAAATCCAAGACTGAGCGGTGCTGAGTCCCTTCTAAGGACGTTCTACTTAGCAAGAGCTCACTGATTGGTTGAGCAACAAGGGGTTCAAAATCTGAAAGTGTGAGGGCAGCAGAGAAACATACAGAGCCTACAGATAGAAAGTGTCCATCCATAGCGTATGTGTTAAACCATTTCTCTTTTGTCTGTCATAATTGTAATTGAGTATTTGTGTATCTACAGGTTTTGAAATGTTATAGTTTAAATTGCAAAGCAGTAGATTAGAAATCCTATCTTTTCATTGCTCTTGCTCAATGTAAGTCTGTTACAACGAATAGTTATTTTCATCACTGACAAAATATGTATGAATTACTTTTGTTCTGTGTAACAGTCAGTCAGTAAATTGATCATTTTGGTGATCTCATTGGTATTGTACAAATGTATATGTTTTGTGTCACCTCTTCGATCAGTGGGAAACATTTATCAGAGCTCTCTTCCCAGTTAAGACATGAGGGAATGTGTCATGGTAATACTATTGAATGCCACGGAAGATGACTAAATCCTCTCATTGAAGATGATCATTGCCTGGCATTTGCGTATCATGAATGTTTCTTGCTATTATTACCCGAAGCTTGAATGCAATCCATGTCTTGCTAAACATGGGCATGGAATGCTTCAGTTTCTGAGGAGACTTATGTGTATGGTAGACCCTCAGAATGAGCATCACGCTTGCTCATGGCAAAAGCCTGCACATGGAGTCTTTCAATAAGGAGAGGCTGCTATGCTGCAGCAGCCCCTCAATTCTGGTGTAGTAGCCACGGGAATGGCCCTTTATGGGTAAGAGGCATTGTAGATGCAAGGTCAGGTCCAGTGACAAATAAAGTTCGGGTAGGTGTGACAGTCTTGAACAGGCACAGCGATGAAATGAAAGCTGCAAACTTGCAAATGGTGTTGGAACAAAGCTTGCCTGGTTCCTCAACTGCCTTTCCAACTGTTCTGGAATCTATTGGTTCTTCCTCTCCATGAAGCATTGAAGATATTTCAAAATCTGAGATGGTCATGACGAATGTTGCAACCTCATCGCCTTTGATGTCTAAAGAAAATGAATTTCTTCCAAAATGCTCCAGGTGCAAGAGTTGACTTACTGTGCATTACACACCACATATGAGAGACAGAGTTGGAGGAACCTGATCCACTGCTAAAATGCTCCAGTTGGAGCTACAAAAAAGAAAGAACAGCCCTATGTCCTCAGACTCACAGGGGAGGCATTTGTGATTGTAATGAGGTCTGCCATTTGAACCTCCATAGAATATGAGTTCCCTGATAGGTGCTGTTAACTTGGTCCAATCAGAGAACCCTGGCTGACATAGATAACAGGAGCGTCAGAGGTTCTGTTCACTTTGAGAGCTGGCTCTGAGGAGGCTGGATCAGTATCAAGGTCCCTGCATGTGTAAGTAAAGGCTGAAATGTCACCAACTTCTACAGAGTTATTTCATATGGTAGTAATAAACTAGAGAATAATCGACCACTGATTTGTTCATCAGTGGTAGGAAAACTATTGGGCAAAATTCTGAAGGAGAGAATTAATCATCATTTAGAGAGGCAAGATTTGATCAGAGATAATCAGCATGGCTTTGACAAAGGGAGGCCTGACAAATTTGATTGAATTTTCCAGAAGGTAACCAGGTGTGTAGATGATGATTGTGCAGTTGATGTAACTTACAAGGATTTCAGCAAAGCCTTTGCCAAGATCCCACATGGGAGACATATAAAGAATATAAAAGCACATGAGATCCAGGGTAAGTTGGATCCAAATTTGACTTATTAATAGGAGACAGCGAGTGTGGTGATGGAGGGCTGTTTGTGTCTCTGGAAGCTGACATCCTGTGGCATACCACTGGGATCTGTGCTGGGTCCCTTATTGTTCATGTTACTATGTACAAATGATATAGAAGAAAATGGTGGGAGTGGGGGTGTGGGATGTGGTTAGAATGATAAGTAAATTTGCAGATGACAAAAATTGACCTCGTAGCTGACAGTGAGGAGGATGGCCTTAGGTTACAGAGGATTGGTCACATGGGGTGATGCACTTTGCAAGAAGGCACAAGACAAGGGAGTACTACATGGCAGGGCACTGGAAAGCTCAGAAAAAGAAAGGAATTTTGGGACACTTGTCAACAAATTTTTGAAGGCAACTGGACAGGTTGATGGGGTAGTTAGGAAGGCATATGGAACACTTGCCTTTATCAGTTGTTGCATAGATTATAAAGCAGGAAGATTATGTTGGAGCTGTGCAGGACTTTGTTTAGGCCACAGCTGGAGTATGGTATGCAGTTCTGGTCAATGCACAATAGAAAGGATGTGATTGCACTGAGATAGTGCAGAAGTCATTCACTAGGATATTACCCAGGATGGAGTATTTCAGCTGTGAAGAGGGGTTGGATAAGCTCAGGTTGTTTTCTTTAGATTGGAGAATGCTAAGGGGGATTCTAATAAAAATGCATAAGATTATAAAGAACAAGAACATGGTGAATATAAAGTGGTTGTTTTCCTTACTTGAAAGGTCAATGACAAGGAGCATAATTTTAAGGTGAAACACTGGAGAAAAAGTCTTTTCACCCAGAGAATCTGGAATGTACTGTTGGGAGGGTAGTTGAGGTGGTAACCTCTAAAATGTACATGGATGAACAACTGAAGTGTCATAGCATTCAAGACTTTGGGCAAATAAGTTGAATTTGAAAGTTAGATAGATTTATAATACTTTTGTTGATGCAGACTTGGTAGGCTGAGGGCCTCGTCTGTACTATATGATTCTGCAAAGTATGTGAAATCGAAATGTAATTAATACAGGTTTTAAATTATTTTTATCTGCTTCTCCTACAGGCACATGCAGTTTCAACCCCAGTTGATAGGAATAGGTCAGCCACGGCAGAATTAGCAA
Source organism: Chiloscyllium plagiosum (assembly GCF_004010195.1). Lineage (NCBI taxonomy): Eukaryota > Metazoa > Chordata > Chondrichthyes > Orectolobiformes > Hemiscylliidae > Chiloscyllium > Chiloscyllium plagiosum. Next base: position 46,799,812 of record NC_057721.1, read on the forward strand.
CTTCTACAGAAAAAGGTATCTCATTCATAAAATTATATAAGTGGACTCATTTAACTAATACTTCGGGATTTGTAAATTATTGTTATCAATCCAGAATTTTCTGCATTGGTAATTCTGGCAGAGAATTTCCCAAGTTAAGCCATTATGCTCCAAATCCTCCAGTTGTGAACTGATGCAGTAGTTGGTTGAAAAACTAATTTGAGTGAACCATAATGAGAGCACTGGTAACTCACTTATGGTAAAGCCAGTGGAGTTATGGCTGAGATAAGATCAGCCTCAGATACGATTGTGTTCTTATTCAATGGAGAAACAGGCACAAGGGGCTGAATTTTCTACTCCTCCTCCTAGTTTTTATGTTCAGATGCAAGTCATAGGTTTTTAGCATGCTTACACAGAATTGCCACTGACTGGTGTTTTCTTAAGTTAGTTTTACTTATACTCTGATAAATGTGCATAAGTTTAAAAAACTGTCTCTGATTTGTGGATGTTTATTTTTAACCAAAATAGCATAATCCCTTACTTGAGCTTCAGGTATTTTGCTAAAAGGTTGTTCTTCCATGAATTCTGTTTTTAGTTATTTCAGTGCTCTAGATGGGAACTAGCTATTTTGGTCCTAGAGTTCACCAATTTAAGATTATAAGTTGGGCCTGCAATGCTTGCTGGGTGATACATATACACACCTGTCCTCTGTAGGCAAAAAGAATTTGTCCAGATATTGCAACTATGTTGAATTAAGCAAAAGTAATGGGGGAGCAGTAGAACCCTGGCATAGTCTCAATGGCATTGTTGTGCAAATTAGAGATGACTTGTCAACATAACAGCACCCTTTTCTCATGTAGTATAAATTGTCACTCCCTTTGAGTTGTGGCATTCTGCTCCAATGAGTTCCAGATGAATAGCTTTAACAATATCTCTTTTCTCAGTGATACGTGGCTTCTGTACAGTGAAGTGACTGTTGGTTGTGATTAATTTTTAAGTAATCATTTCCTAGTGACCAATATATCCACTGAATTGCATACACATAAGAAAAGGTCAACCTGTTATCTTTTTTTAAATAGGTACTTCTGCACTGATTGATATGCGATTTTATAATGATCTGATGAGCCTTGTGCCGCTGGAATGCCTGTCTGTGCCTTTAATATTGTACTGTGTACTGGAGCAGGTTTGTAAGTGTTCATTCACCATGTAGCTTGATGATATGGTCCCTAGTTAGCTTATTATTTGTCAATTTACACTATATAATTCTTCATTTAGTTAATTTCTGTCAATGTCGTTTAGTATCTGGGCTTTGGAAGCTTTAGAACATAGAACATAGAAAAATACAGTGCAGTACAGGCCCTTTGGCCCTCGATGTTGCGCCGATCCAAGCCCACCTAACCTACACTAGTCCACTATCCTCCATATGCCTATCCAATGCCCGTTTAAATGCCCATAAAGAGGGAGAGTCCACCACTGCTACTGGCAGGGCTTTCCATGAACTCACGACTCATTGAGTAAAGAATCTACCCCTAACCTCTGTCCTATACCTACCACCCCTTAATTTAAAGCTATGCCCCCTCGCAATAGCTGACTCCATACGTGGAAAAAGGTTCTCATGGTCAACTCTATCTAAACCCCTAAACATCTTGTACACCTCTATCAAGTCACCCCTAAACCTTCTTTTCTCCAATGAAAACAGCCCCAAGTGCCTCAGCCTTTCCTCATATGATCTTCCTACCATACCAGGCAACATCCTGGTAAACCTCCTCTGCACCCGTTCCAGTGCCACCACATCCTT